>NC_056731.1:1698391377-1698611377 GCF_019279795.1 Protopterus annectens
ATGCAAAAATGAGCACGCTGATTGGCCAGCCCAACCAGCTTGTCCATTGTAAATTCGAGACTATACTAAGGTAAAAAGGTCTGGTTGCCTGGACTTTCTCCGTTAGTATATTTCTATTTTTTCAGAAATAGCAATGGAGAAAGGAAGATCTCTGTTGCTTTTTTTAAAGATATCTTGCTGTTGTACGAGTTGAAGAACTCGTATAACATAACGAGATATCTTTAAAAAAAAAACACAACAGATTTCTTCCTTTTTACTGAGAAAGGAAGATCTCTGTTGCTTTTTTTTAAGATATCTCGCTATGTTATATGAGTTTAACTCCTATAACATAGCAAGGCATCTTTGAAAAAAAAAGCAACAGAGATATTCCTTTCTCCGTTGCTACCTCTACACAGCACTGATGTACTGCGTAGGTGTGGGAACATGCCTATTACGTATGTGCAGTGCATCAAAACTGCCACAGGATACCGGACAGCTGCAGAAGGGCAGCACGGAGGCATTATACAATGCCATTATTTAAGAAAAGTATTTTTTTTTCTTAAATAATGTCATTGTATAATAGCAATAACCCACTTCTGGGTGTGGGTAATGCTGGATTTACCCACAGTTTTCTTTTTTTGGTCACTCGGGCTTCGTCCTCATGACCAAACCACACCAACCATGGGTAAATCCAGCATTACCCACACCCAGGCGTGGGTTATTGCTTAATTATCCAAGTAAGACAGTGTTGCAACAGACTTATGAATCAACACAACTTAAGCTACTTACTATATGGTAACACACTAAAAACAACAGCTACATTGTACATTGTCAACAATAATTACCAATGCAGCAAACACATATAACTAACATTTACAATATTAGCAGTGAATTTTCTGAGCAAGTATAACAAAGCCGACTACCATTTTGGTTGTATCAGTAAACATCCTGTATCCTCAAAATAAGCCATTAACATTGGAAGGACTTCTATAAATGCAGTTTTCACTAAAATAATTGCCTAGCAAAAGGTATACATTGTACATTAACAATTACAATATATATCATGTGGATGCATGATGGGAATTTTGCCGTCTAGTTTGCATGCATGGATGCCATCTAAATAATATTCACATAATGGAGGTGGACATATGCTAATGGTCCTACAGGGCAAAAATAAGGCTGAATATAATAACACATACTACTCTCCCTTTGCTACTCCTCCAGCCTGTGCATATGCTCAATGTGCAAGGTTCTATTATGGGAACAGTCCTCATCACCTGTAGAAATACAATGAGAATACAGATTAAGTCCAAAATTGGTTGTGCATTATGAGGCTAAACATCATTTAGTGTTAAGGTAAGCCAGTACAGAATTTACTCTTATTAAAGTAATCACATTATCCCACAGTAATACAGAATCCCATGTCCCAATTTGCATACAGTGGTATTCACATCAGAGTGCAACTGTATCACTTAGGTGAACTGACTAAAAGCTACCTGAAACTAGATTCAGACCTACAGCATTCACCTATGCGTAACACTCTAAGAACCCTACCTGCTTAATTACAGGAAAAGTTGTTAGTGGAAGTAATCTATGACTACACTAAACATGGCATGACATCCCATGTGTCCCTGAATACACATTAACAAAGATATATGAGGTGATTTTTGGATAATATGTGAGGCAGTCCCAATGTATCATCTAAAGTATGATGTACTCTGCATTGGGCACATTTTAAAATGATATTAAACAAGGTAGTGCTATATGCATAGTAATGTGAGGAGGATGAGCTTTAAGTATTCAGCATATATCCCCCAGTAATACATGCAATGTTTGTATACTGTCATCTAGCATACAGCACATTAATATCAAATGTTGCATAAGTAGACAATACTATATATGCTCTTAAAAATGATAGTGCAGCCATATATGTACACTGTTAACAAATTAGGATGTCTTGACAGTTACACAAAGAGATGTTGTACATCATATATAAACATACACATTATCCTACAAAGAATGGACAAGGACAAAAATGCACACATCTCCACAATAAGAGAATAAGATATGCCAACACTAAAACTTAGCCTGTATACGTTTGAAGTGAAGAAGCAAGCCTATCTCTCTAGCAAACACAAATCTGTGCATTATAAGACTTGAACTTCTGACTGGGGAGTCAAACCCACAAAAGCAAGGCAATGTGGACTGTAGTCATTTACAATATAGGGTCTATATTACATTGTTGAACTTCAAAAAGTTCGAACAATGTAATATCGAACCCATGTCAGAAACATGAAAATAGTGAAGCCACGGCACATCGATTTTTTTCCCAGGGAAAAAAATCGGTAGGCTGTTTTCGGTGCTTTGCTATTTCCTCCATTGTGGTGTGATCTGGGAGTTGATATATTTAAGTAGGGGGAGTGTAGGGGCACAGCCCCTCCACGTGGGTGGTGTGGGGGCAAAGCCCCCCACTTTAGTTTAAGTTTAAGGTTGCAGGGTCTCAGTTTTTTTTTGTTAGGGAACAGCTATTTTTTTTCCTGGGAAATTGATTAATGTGCCAGGATTCAAGAACTTATGAGGACATTCACTGACGGGATTCCAAAACATTGTATGCTAATGAACCTTATTAATTATACATGAAGGAAATGGTACTTAATAGTTGTTTGCTCTGAGCTATCCTCACTGTTTGTATAGCTGCCTGACTGCTGTCATTGAAAAGCTAAGCTATCATGAGGTCAGCTGCTTCTATTGCTTTTGTTGAATACAATGCTCATTATCACTATACCATGTTTATAGTATTCTTTGTGGAACTTCCAACACATATTTAATACCTTTTTTGTTTGGTAAATTTTCTGTACATCAATATGTCAGTTACATAAAGGATGGAGGTAGACTTTCTCAATATCCATGCACTTGAATGCAAGTCCATCATTATCAGGGAGGTTTCCCCATATGCAGCTGTATGGCTACAGGCAAATCAGCTGCAGTAAATGTTTGATACGGACAAAATGCACTCATATCTCTCAGTAATGCAGATTCCTGTTGTACATTTGTGGACAATGATGATATACACTATTGTCTTCAAATTGCATGTTTAAGGTCTGATTAACAAATATTGTCTGAGGCTTACTCATACAGTGGTAGCTGTTACACAGTTCAGTAGGACTGGGGAACCCTTATAATGACTTAGTATTTAACTTGGTTATTGTCGTTACCTCTAGCCATAACCACATAACTGTTAATTTTTCAAAAGCTAATCTTGTTCTGTCTTGGTGTTTTAACACATTCACATAGATATGTCATATCATGAAGGTCCCATTTGTGCTGATATTTGTCACTGACTACAGTTACATCTGTGACATATCACATATACTTAATGTGGAATCAGTAGTTGTAGCTGGATGTACATGTAACTATGACAACTCCATTTTTGCAGTACTGAGGTTGTGGTGCAACAATTATATGTTTGGCCTTACTTTTCAAAATAGGCCACTTTCATGAGTTCAAATCAAAGTTCTGCATATATGGTGTATCCTAAGATATGGAATGGAGTAATGGCTGCGCACATGTATGCTGCTGAAGTTTAGACATATGGATCAGTCATGTTTTCTATATTCTTTATGCTTATCTATACATGATGGTAATATAGATGACACAAATTGTTTTGCATAGCAGTGGACTGAACATGAAAGCTGAGGCCCTGAATTAACATACGCTTTGTATGCTTACATGTCATTATGTAGACCTCTGCATAAAATCTGATATGTGCATATCACCTTTTCTTTCAGATATCTAGCCATAATAGGCAGGATAATTTTTCTGCAAGGGAAAATGAAATTATTATAGAGGCTCTGCACCAGCATGGACAAAATTTGCTGAGACAGATGGGCAATATTGTGAAATAACAAGTGTAGAGGGATATCATCCACATGTTCGACCCTGTGAGTGGACACAGTTGTTCCAGGGAGGCCTGCTGGGTGGGTGGGGGTGCTCCAACATGATTCTCTGTGCAGCCAGAAGACACCACCACTATGAGAAGGAGAGGAATGACACAGGGAATGGGCCACCATTATATAATAATGTTCCTGGACTCCCACCATAACCCTCACCAGGATCATCATATACTTAGAGGAGGTACTGAGGCAGGTGCTCCAGTATGAACATGTATGTCCAACATTCAAAAACACTGAAGCATAATCCAATTGCCATTCAAGGCTATTCATTTGCACATCTTACCTTTTTTTTATTACTATCACAGCAGAAGAACTATGTCATGTATGGAAAAATATACCAGATGTGAAGGCACATGGAAATTATTATAGCATACTATATTAACTAAATAATGCATAGATAACACTTTCAGCACCATGTGTACTGTTGTGCTCTTCAATTGAATAGGCCCATCAACATCAGGACAACGGCACTCATTGTCATGTAAGTGTCTCTGTAGTGCAATCAGTAGTCTTTGTGTGCCTCTGCCTCCTGTTATGGCTGAGGTGTATACTCACCTGTTGTTTGTGTTGCCTTTTAACCTACAGGTATGTCCTTGTAATAGATGGTGCATTTGCCAACAAGTGCAGACCGACCTAGTAAGGTTGCTCATATGTTGTTATAGTGCAAAGCTGTTTATCGCAACTGTGACCTTTGATATTAATGTCAGCTTGTTTCCTTTAACAGGTACCTCATCTGAGCATCAGCACCATTTATCACATGCCTCTGTAGTCTGGTAGTAAGAGCAGTAGCCTTTGTGTAATTCTGTCTCCTGTTATGACTGAAGTGTATGCTCACCTACTGTTTGTGTTCCACTTTAACTTACAGGCTCATCCTTGAGCCAGATGGTGCATTTGCTAACAAGTACAGACAGATCTGGTAAGGGTGTTCATATAGTTGCTATAGTGCAACACTGTTTATCATAACTGTGACCTTTGATATTAAAGTTGGCTTGTTTCATTTCACATGCACCTTATATGGGCAACAGCAACACTTGTCACAGTGTCTCTATAGTCTCACATTTGTGACCTTCATAACTAGTGCATCCTGTTCACCTGCATAGGACACATGCAATCTTCATAACAATGGTGCCCACCCAGTAAGTGTACATCTTATTTTCTGTGCATTATACATCATTTTAAATGCTACATGATGGAATGCATGCACTTTCTACTGACTTGTTGTGTACATGTCTATTTTTACATGACAGTGGCATCTCAATGCTCACCACCAGTGATGGAGTCACAGGAGGACATGTCAGATATGTCTTCAGTAGTTTATCTTTTTATGTTGTCCATCACATTTGGTTGATATGTGACTGACATAGTGTATCTGTAATCTATAGGCTCCCTGCACCACCAACAGCCACACCAATCCAGTAAGTCCATATTACCATTTATATACATTCTAGTTAGGTAGTTGTCCAATTATGTCAGTCATATCCTGCCTCACTTGACTTTTGTGAATGTACATGGCATGAGTCATCGGTCTCTATTTACAGTGCATCTACTACCTGCCTTCTCCAGTAGCCCATCCACAGATCCTGAAGTGGCATGTGATGTGGCTCCATATGATAGCATGGCAAATGGCACACAGGCCACTGCACTGGTTTTGTTGGCAGGCCTAGAAGAGGATAGACATATGTCATAGTGTAGCCTCTAATCAGGAGGGTAGTGTAGCTGGACATTCTGATGATGTGGGGGACATCAGATGGTAAACAGGATGATGACTGTGATCCTCTGTCCCATGTCTAAACTGGTACTAATGGTGACGGGTCCCCACAATGGACTGATACTGCCCTTCAGACTATACGTGGGAGTACAGTTGATGTGTGTACATGTGTTACTGTTTTTGCTTACTGCTACAGAAGCATGAATGTTCACAGTGACATCATAGCTCTGACCTGCTTGCAGTTGCCCATACAACCCATTGTGTAACACACCAGTTGTTTGTGTTATGTGAAGGTCAAGATTGCAGACATGGAATCATTGGTTACACAACATGATAGTGTGGTATCTGTTGCATGCTCTGTTGAAAGCCATGTTACAACAGTGATAGAGCAGTGCCATAATATGAACCAGGTGTTACATGCCCTGACTTTACTGAGCTGATTACCTCCAATGCGGAGAGGCAGAACCACTCTCACAACACCCACACATGGTACTCATACATCATTGTCTGTGCTGCAACATGTACACACATCTGCTGTTGGTCCACCTACTCTGAACCCAGCAGTCATGTCCAGATAGACATATTGCAATACTTCTACCACACTGTGTCCCACACTGCTAGTGTCACCACTTCCAGCACCTCTGTACAGCACCGTGGGCTGAGTGCTTTTGAATGTGGTAAAAGCAGCCAGTATGAGCCATCAACAAGGGCATCCTAGACTCTGTTAGAGAAACACTGACAGCTGATCCAATGTGTGTTCTGTTGTGTAATTCTGACCCTGTGGCAGTGATGACCCCTGTGCCAATCACTGCCTAATCCAACTGTAAGTGGTTTCTCAAATGTCTGATGCCACAGGCTTTTCCTGATCATTTTCTTACTTAAGATGCTGCCTTCAGGTTTTATCTTATACATATTTATCATTATTATATGTTAGTTTGGATATTGATGACAGCAATGCTGTATGTGACAATCTTTATGCTTTCTTGTATGCATTTCCTGATAGGCAATACATAGCAAGCATTTCTCATGATGATCAGCATGTTATCGTATTGTTCTAGCATTGGTTGCTACATTATACACTCCATACATCTACCTGCTGACACACACACACACACACACACATATATAGCTTTGCTGCTGTATCCCTAACAATGATGCCTGTTCCATGGCTGATGTGTAGTGCCTATCATTGATGCTCTGCATGATTTAACATATTCCTCTCATGTTGTAGCAAAAACAGGTGTACTGCTGCACCATGAGAAGAATATGGTTCAGCAATAATTTGTGAATTGCAATGTTGTATTATGTGTGAAATTCCAAATCAGGCATGTAACATGAAACTTGTTTGTGATGTGGGTATGTTTCATTTTGGACAGTCCTTGATATGATGTCATTACTCATGCTGCTGTGTGCCACATAGTGTGAAGTCTGATACTATTACACATCACTATGTTCTGTGTGATTCATCGGTGTTAGCATACAACCTCTGCAATTAGGTTATGTTTGTGCTGATACATTCACATACACTGCATGGAACTAGATTTGTTATGGCACTGGCTGTTGTACAATAAACTTCAAATGCTACTTTTCTGTATGATCATTTCCTATCTGGACAACAATACCTTTTGATGTGCGCACCCTCATTCATGCCATACACATGCCAGAACGGTCCCCTTTACCTTACAGAGAGTATTCCTGTGGTGATGTTTCCTCTGTAGACATACAGATATGTTCCTTGCTATGTTTTGTGTATGGGTATAAGGTATTACAGGTGAATCATATGCTTATGTTATGTGTAATGTTCAGTGTGGGCAAGTAATGAGCTTTTTTCATTAGTTGTGCTTTGTGCTGCTGTTGTGGGGCAACATTGTGTGAACATCACTGCTTTATCTGTGAATTTCTGTATGTGTGGCTCACTGTGACTCAAAGGTGTGAGCCAGATGATGCTGTGTTACATCAGCTAAGACATATGACCTCAGCCCTTGTCACCCACAGCTATTTTTTCTCACCACTGTGTCCTCCTACACATCCTGTGACAGCAATATTGGGTAGATCACCCACATCTGTCACTATTAAGCCAATGTGTTTTGATATTATCATGTTGTGCAGTGTTGAACACATGGTAAACATCTGGGATGCATTTTTTGGTGTGCATTTCTGTGCACTCCTAGGTGTATCCAGATACCTGAGTCTTGCTTTCAGCACACCGAATCCTTGTTCGATGGTGTTCCATGTCATGATATGTGCTCTGTTGTATACATCCTCAGCAGGCATTGATGGGGCTCTGTATGTCATCATAAGTCAAGGTGCCAGTGAATAATCACAGTCACTTGTTTTAGTGGGATGATACACATCAGCAGATGTGATTCCATAATGGACAGTAAAACAAGAACAAGTAATAATTAATTTAGTGTAGGATAATTGCAAACTTCATGCATACTTGCCAGTTTCCAAAACACAATTAATGCACCTAATGAAAATAAAATGCAACAGACTAGTGCACCAACAATTTTAAGAGCCCAGATGTCTGACATGGAGCTATGAGCACCACCACAGAATAATCAGGAGTGCACAAGTGTGAGAAGAAATAGGTGTGGGTGATGCAGACTGTGGCCGTGTGTTCTAGGTCAGGCAACATTGCAGCATTTAAGTCATGACAAACTACACATACAGAAGTATACAGACAAAACAGTGATGTTCACACAATGCTGCCCCAAAATGGAAGCACAGAACACAACTAATAGAAAAACCTAATAGTTGACCACATTGAACATCATACATAACGTAAAGATATTATTCACCTGTAATACCGTATACACATACAAGTGACATAGCAAAGAAAACATCTGGATGTCTATAGAGGAAACATCACTAGAGGTATACTTTATGCAAGTTACAGCACCATAAAGATCCACACTGTCCTGTGTGTTCATGAGGTGCACAAAACAGAAGGTGTTGTTACCCAGGTAGGATATCATCATACATAAAAGTAGCATGTGAAGGAAGCAGTACAACAGCCAGTACCAGAATAAATCTAAAATCATGCAGTATATGGGAATGTATCATAACTAACATAACTTGATTGGAGGGATGGCACAGTAACAATGATGCTTCACACATATCAGTGATGTGTAATAGTGTCATATACCATACTATGCAGCATACAGCAGCATGAGTGCTGACATATTAAGGACCAGCCAAAATGAAACATATGTATGTCACAAAAAAATTTACATGACACACCTGATATGGAATGCCACACATAAATTGACACTACAATGCACAGGTGATTGCTGCAATATGAGTCATTTAGGTGAAATAATATGTTCAGTCAGGTAGGGCAGCAATGACAGGCAGTACACATCAGCCAAGGAACATGCATCATTGGGATACAACAGCAGAGGTAAATAAGTGTGTGTAAGCAGGTAGGTATGGGAGGTATACATGGGAAGTACATGTCAGCAACAGGATAACAAAAGGACATATGTAAACATACATATGCATACTAAGGAATACCAGTGATTGCAGGTATGGCAGGCAATAATTAAATGTGCAATGTATCAATCAATCAATTCTGGAATAATAAGGGGACATGCTGATGAGCCTGAGAAATGCTCACTATATGTTAAATATCAAGAGATGCGAACATGGAAGCAGGGGAATTGTCACATAGATCAATAAAGTTGTCAATATTTAAACTAACATATAAAAATGACAAATATGTAAAGCATAACACAACATGAAGGCAGTCACTTAAGTCTGATAAATGAGCAGAAAATGCCTGTGGCGTCAGACATTTGAAACTAACTTACAGATATAGTAGGCAGTGTTCAGCACAGTGGTCATCATTGCACAGGGTGAGCATGACATGACAGGACACATACTGGATCAGCTGTCAGTGTTACTCCAATGCAGTATAGTGTGCCAAAACTGATGGCTCATGCTGCAGTCTTGGAGGCCCCTGCCATGTCTGCAAACACTTGGATCATCACGCTTCACAGAGGAGCTAATTGTTGTGGCACTAACAGTTTTGGATATGATGTGGGTAGGAGCAGTGCAACTATGTGTCTCTCTGGACATGACCACTGGGTTCCGAGTAAGATGACCAACAGCAGATGTACATGCACATTACAGCAGAGACAATGATATATGAGGACCCTGAATGTCTCTACTGAGATGAGGTCTACCTCTTACCTCTGGAGGTAATCTACTCATTACAGTCAGGGCACATAACACCCAGTTTGCACTATTTAACTGCTCTAGCACTATCATAACAATACTTTCAACAGAATGTGCAACCGATACCATGCTGTGATGCTAAGAAGCCAGTGTTGTCATTATATTTTCATGTCTGCACTCCTGACATTTATGTAACACATGTATCTGGTGTACTACACCATTGGCAGCATGGGCAAGTATATGCAGGTTAGTGCCATGACATCACTGTAAGCATTCATGCACCTGTAACAGTAAGCGCACATCCCCTGACATGCATCCACTCACATCAGCTACACTCCTACATGTAGTCCGATGGACTATTTCAGTCCACTGTGGAGAAGAGTCAGCAAGACTATCAGGCTCAGCATGGGTATAGCAGTTCATGGTCGTCATGTCTACTATATAATGCTCACAAATGATCAGAATGGCGCTCCACATTATCCTCCCTATCAGAAGCTACACCAGGAGACACCTGACTATTCCCTTCTAGGCCAGACAATTAAACCATTGCACTACCCCAAGAGCCATTTGGATGTACTATCAGAGTGAAACACATCACATCCCACCTCAGGATTAGAGGATGGGCTACTGGAGGAGGTAAGAACTGGATGCCCTGTAAAGAGAGATACGTGTCATGTCATATACATTTTCAGAAGTCAAATGAAGCAGGATATGACTGACATTATTGGACAACTATCTAACTACAATGAATGAGTATGGTGATATGGACATGCTGCATCGGTGTGCTGTGGGTGATGCAGGGGCTTTGTAGAGCAGAGATACCCCCTGTCAGTCACATATTAAACAAAATATGATGTACTGTTAAAAGTCCTGCATACTGACAAAACGGTTGCAATGAAAATCGCTCAAGATTCAGCTCTGTTATCTCTCACCTTGCAGCATCTCTTTTTCTATGCAAAGTATGTTGGCTAAGTTTTTTAAGTCTTAAAATATACTTATTTAAGGCATTATCTACTTTCTAGTGAGCTGGCACACTGGGAAGCAGCTTGGCAGCAAGGAACCCCCCCCCATTCTTAAAAGAATCTGTTAGTTTTCAACAAACTCATGTCTGTTAAATGATGAACTAATCAGCCTGCTTTAAGGCATTTTTTACCTGATAGTACTACACAATAAAACCTCTTTTTTTCTTACTATTAGCAGTACATAGCCTTTTTCTGTTAGACTTTTTATTGATTGTTTCTGGACTGTGCTTACCTCTGAGCTTGGCTCAACTCACTCCATTTACCCTCGCATCACTCGGGCTCACTCTGCTCCCCTACCCCCCCCCCATTCCCCCCCCCACTTTCCTTACATTTATTAACCTAAACCACACCTTTCTAACTCATTATCCTATAACTTGCAGCTACCTCAATCCAACACACCCGCAATCATTTATTTTTTTTATTTTCTTCCCTCCCACCTCACGAACCGTTACTTTCATCCCTCATATAACACTGCCACCCCATCACTGTATCTGTACATTTTTCTCTCTCTACTAAACTGCAGATACCAACTCACCTATATTTTTCTCCTATTCCCCTATTTCACCATGTCAGTTATCACCACTCTTTTGAGCAACTGTCTCCTACTCATTACCCTCTACCAAGCCTCCCACTCTACTTCCTTCATCACATCAAGCATAACACATTACCCCTCTCCTACACTCCCCACTATTACATACCATACAAAACCAAATATCCATTTTCACATCTGTTCTAACTTCTACACTAATTCTAACATATTGCTCTTCCACTATAAATATGTCCATACCCCCAACCCTCCTTTCTATCCAGATTTCTTTCATCAACTAATATCTAAGTTCAAACTCTCTCTCTTTCTACACTCACTAACAGAAGTCAAACTCCAAGCTAACATACATCCTAACCCAGGACTCACACAGCTACTCCCACTCCACCCAATAACACCCACCACACCTGCTAATACTGCCCTCCACCTTCTTCCTCAAAAGAAAATTCCAAAACAGACTTACTCATAACTAATTTTAACCTCAGAAGTATCACAAAAAAACTAGTGAATTTCATGCAGCCCTAACTACCTTCACTCCTGATATAGTAATTATTATGGCTAAACCCCACATTAAAGATGAGGAAATATTTACTAGTTGTTATAATGTTATTAGACAAGATAGACTGAACAAGCATAGTGGAGGCATTGCCATCATGTAAAAAAATTAATCTGCACTTCCCCAGATCTTTCAGAAGCAGAAATTCTAACTACCCAATTTGAAGTAAATCCACATGAAACCATCATAATTATTGCCTCCTACCTACCCCCAGGAAATAATCTACCTATCACTGAAAGTCTTCTATCTTGGGCATCTTCTGCTTTCAACCAAGAAACTATAGTGCTAGGTGATTTCAACTTGGACTGGCTATTCTGCTCATCTGACAACCCCTCCAATTTTATCAATTTATTCAATTTCACCCAAACTATAAACTTCACCACTAGAATCGATAAACACACCAAGAAAGAATCTATTCTAGACTGGATACTAACCAATAAGCCCAACTTTGCCCACCAGGTTGGGTGCCTCTCTGATTCTCTCAGTGATCACTCCCCTACCTTTCTTCTAAGGAAATGCATTCACTTCCCATGTAATGTCATTTTCAAACACATACGCAACAAAAGAAAATTTTCCCCTACCATCTTTAATACCCTACTTCAAAACTGCAACTGGTCACCTCTAAAATCACTCCACCTAGACCAAGCTGTACAATATTTTAATGATACCTTCCTCAACATCCTTAATAACCTCACTCCAACAAGAAAAATTAACTCCAAAGCCAACAACCTACGTTGGATAACCAAAGATGCTAAATCTCTTATTAAACAAAGGGATAGAGCTTGAACTGCTTATAAAATCTCCAAAACCTCAGAAAACCACACCTCTCACAAACAACTAAGAAACCTAACTAAGAAACAAATATTATCTGACAAAAAATCTTATTTTCTAGCTTGTCAGCAAAAACACATAAATAACCCACCAAAATGTTGGCAAAACCTTAACTACCTCCTCAACCCTGGAAAAACCTCTACCCCCGCACCATCTACAACAAATAGCACTGAATGTATAGTATCCCAATTTAACTCTCATTTCATTGCAACTACCACCTCACTTTTAAACAACAACAAATCTAACCAACCCCTTATAGTGCATACCTCTACTAACTAAACCCAACTACTTCTCTTTTAAACCCATACAAACCTCTTATATCAAAACACTTTTATCAGAACTGAAACCTACCTGTCTAGCAGCTGACCAACTCCCTAATGACTTCTTAAAAACCATTGCAAGCTCCCTCGTCTATCCCCTATCTATCCTAATCAATCGTTCCATAGCAGAACAATATGTCCCCGTATTATGGAAAATATCCCATATCATCTCCCTCCACAAGGAAGGCCCATCTAAAGATCTCTCTAATTATCGGCCCATTGCCATTCTTTCAACTCTAGCCAAAATCTTAGAGAAATGTATCCATAAGCAGCTCCTAGACCACCTCACTACAAATAACTATTATATAGTTTACAGCACGGCTTCCATCCAAAACACAGTACCTCCACAGCCCTCATAAGTTTCACTAACTACCACCTCAAAAACAATGGACAACTAGTCTCTACTATATTCCTTGATATGTCCAAAGCTTTTGATATGGTATCCCACCAACTTCTACTCAACACTCTAGCCTCCTTCAGCCTCAACTCTACAGCTCTCAACTGGTTCTTCACCTGCCTTACTAATTGACAACTGGTAACTAAATGGGATACTAAACTCTCCACACTCTTCCTAGTCTCTGTTGGGGTTCCTCAGGGTTCCATCCTTGGTCCTCTCCTTTTTATTATATTCACAAATAGTCTAAACAGTGCCACTAAATCTGCTTCTATTATTCAATATGCTGACGATGCTACTCTTATTTGCTCTGCTCCCACACCCCAAGAACTCCAAGATAAATTGCAAAAGTCATTTCCAGATATTGAAAATTATCTAAATAAACCTCAACTCATCCTAAACCCAAACAAAACTTAATTAGTGATCTTTTCTAACAGGAAATCCAAAGCAAAACCACCTCCTCTCTCCACCTACTCCACTAATGGCACTATAATAGAACGAGTTAGCCAAACAAAACTACTTGGTGTCACAACAGACAACAACCTAACATTCAATAAACACATATCACTCACAATAAGAAAGTTCACATCAAACTCAGTGCTCCATATAGGGCCAAACATTACCTTATTCAAAATGCCAGACTAGCCACAGCCAGATCCCACCTCTTATCTACTCTTCTCTACTGTTCTCAACTTTTCACTAACCTGCACAAGTCTGATTTACATCTACTTGACTCCTGCTATAACAAAATAGCAAAATTTGCCACTAATATACCCAACAAGACCCATCATTGCTTTGCTCTTCAAAAATTACACTGGCTTGAATTTCCCAATCGGTTATTGCTCAATCAGTTCATCACTGCCCACTCCTCCATTAGCCACAAACCTGAAAACTGCCCTGCACTCTCCAACCTAGTGCAATGAAATACCAAACCCAGGACCCTTAGATCATCCAATAAACTTATACTGAAGGTTACAAAGTCTCATAATTACTTCAATGACTCTCTTCTCCTTCAAAGTAGCCAAACTGTGGAACCTATTACCCCAGAATATCTTAAAAAACACAGATCGTCATAGCTTCAAAAACTCCTGAAGGAATACCTTACTCAACAATGGATATGCTCCTGTAACACTCCTGGCTAGTTTCTCATGGCTTCAATCAAATGTTTTCTGTTCTGCTGTCTTCTTGTCTTATTTCTACCAAATGAAAATACCACAATGTTTTTTAGTTATATATCTAATAAATTTCATATTACTGTCTGCAATAAGGGTTAAGAAATGTAATGTTTTATGTTTTACATTAATCTTTTTGTAAATTGTGATTTTTGGCAACTGTCAAACTTTTTGTATATTGTTTGTAAATCTTTTAAAAATGTCTGTAATCTTTTTGTACTATTGTTATGGAGCTTATCTCCCCAGGTCTCTGCTGAAAATGGGCTACTTGCCCAGCTGGACTTTACCCAGTTAACAAATGTAAAATAAATAAATAAATAAATAAATAAATAAATAAAATAAAACAAACATACATAATGACATGACTGACATGTCCTCCTTTGAATCCACCACTGGTGGGAAGGGTTGAAATGCCACTGTCATGAAAAAAGAATATGTACACAAGTCAGAAGTAAACACATGCATGTCATAATGCAGCATTGACAATCCAGTGTTAATGGTTTATTCAGAGGTTACAGGCTGTTTGCTGACACAACAAAAATGGCAGAGCTTTAGATGTCAACTTCTTCCCTATAGGTTATACGTATTTGCTGTGTTGTTGCTGTCTGCTGATAGTATACAGTGAGCAGCTTATATGTAGGGTAGGTGGCATTCAGCTTAATTCATGGTGAGAATACCTTCCCTATTCATGAATTGAATGGGTGTCAGGGTATCAGTGATGTTGGCAGGGTTGGACTGCTGTGTATTGTTTGAGTTCCATTCTTTTTGCACTGATATTTAGGTGCATAAGTCTGTTTGTTAGAACACTATTTTACATAAATCATTGAACTTTACTGTGTCATATGGCAAACTTCATAATTAAGTGAATGGACTATGTGCATGCCCAGACAGGGTGAACTTAGGACAAATATGAGTGTCTCCTTTTTAATATTGTTCTACATGTCAGTGCAATAGTCCTTGGTTCAGTGACACATATATGAATTGACAAAGAATTTTTATATGTCTGTTATGCACATACAGCATGGCATAGGCAAGACCATGCTGTTGTTTCAATTCAACTTTATTGTCATATCTGCTAGAGACAGCATTACAAGGTACAATGAAATTCTTATTCTGCAAGCCCTGCAGCAATGTATAAAAACAACGTCAATTAACAAGAAGTAATCTAAGACAACAAATAGACAATAATATAAATACCTATATCAGTAAATATATGTAACTGTGCGAAAGAGAGCATTTGTGCATAAAAAGCTCATTTCCCTCCAGATGTGAACCAGCCTACAATATTGGAGGGAGAGGTAGTACTGTATATGAGTTTTATTTAACAGTCTAATAGCTTGAGGTATAAAACTGTCAATTTGACAATGACATAGTGTACCGATGTGACCCATATGTTCAGCTCCATTTGGGATGCAAGTATGTCATGATATCATCTGTTACACATGATGCACTGTTAAAATCATTCACATAAGTATTTCAGCAATATACTGGCATATGTATATAATGTGATTTTCATAATATCACATATATGAAGCATGTTATCTTCATGTGCATTAGAATTCTCACATATTATATTATGGTTTCATGATTGCTTGTGACTGTTGCAATGACACTTCAATATATATATCTATATATATATATATATATATATATATATATATATATATATATATATATGTATGTGCTTGCAATGTTCATGTGCACAAAGGAACAGTTGTTGACAATTAGCAAATGTGCTACATTACAGATCTTTAATAACATTCCACACACATATGACTGTAGTGCCATTATCCTGAGACTACATCCACATAGATTAGGTTCATAGGTTCATAGGTGTGTACTAGGTTAATGGCACTGGAGCCTTTACAAGCCCAGCCCATAGGATTACTCTGGTATCATGCCACCCAACCTTAGTTCCTAGTGGCTCTAGCCACTGGAATGATCCCCGGGGTGAATTTTCTACTTCCCATCTGGTCATCAAGATTTCTCTTGAAGAGGGCCAGTGAGGTGTTCTGTTTGACATGTATGGGTTAGTCCATTCCATAGCATGGACAGTCTCTGGGTTATGAATCTGTACCTCCATCACATTCTGTTGATTGTGGCAATGAGGTTGAGGTCTCTGGAGTGTGTGGTGTGGAGGGATTGGGATTTCTTTATATGTAGCATTTATAACAGAGCTGGGTCAGATATGAATTTGTAAGTCAAGCAGAGATCACATCTAAGTAGGCGATATGAGACAGAGAATAGTTGGAGTTTTTTGAGTCTGTCCATATAGGACAAGTGTTTAAGGCCTAGGATCCTCTTTGTGAGGTACTTTTGTGGCCTCACCAGTTGTTGCAGGTGTCTAGTGAAATACATGCCAAATGGGGCATTGTACTTGATGATTGGCCTAATAAGGGAAGAGTAGAGGGAGACAATGTCCTCTTTCTTCCTGGATGCAAAACCCTTAGTAATGAGATGTGCCACATAGAAGGACTTTCTGACCACAGTGGCAAAGTGGTGGTCAAAAGAGAGGTTGCTGTCAACCTGTGTTCCCATATCTCTTATAAACTCTTCTGTGTTCAGTGGACTACCATTGATGTGGTAATTCATGGGAACTGGGTTTTTCCCCAAAGGCTATAATGACACATTTTTTGGCATTGAGTTTAAGGCCATGGTTCTGACACTAGTTGTTTGTCTCAGTGAGGCCTTTCTGTAAGATGTCAACATCATTGGAGAGTTAATAATGGCTCCCAACTTGCAATTGTCTGTGAACTTTGTCAGACAGAGTCCCTTTGTGTTGGCCTGGACTTCGGAGAAGTAGATACCAAACAGGAGAGGACCCAGGACCAATCCCTGTGGGACTCCACTTGTGACTGTTTGGCATTCTGACTTGGAGTCAGCTTCTTTCACACTGTGGGTTCTATCTGTGAGCCAGTTTGCAACCCACCTAGTGATATAGAGGTTGATGCCTACCTTAGTGAGTTTTTCTATGATTCCTGAGTGGGGAATGGTATCAAAGGCCTTGACCAGATCAAGGTAGGTTGTATGAACCACCCTGCCTTCATCCACATCACTGGTGACTGTCTCAAAGAAGTCAACCAAGTTCACCAGGCATGATCTACTCTTCACAAAACCAAACTGTGTGGGATTCAAAGTTTGGAGATTCCCTGTATCCTTGTTTATTAGGTCCATGATGATACGTTCCATAGCTTTGCATATCAGACTTGTAAGGCTAATGGGGCGATAGTTCCCAGGGTCTGTAGTCGCCCATCCTTTGTGGAGAGGGATGACTGTAGCAGTGTGCCATTCAGTAGGGACAAAGCCTGAGGTGAGGCTGTGATTGAACAGGGCACACAGGTAAGGTGCCAGTTCACTCTGTAGTTCATGTAGAACACAGCCAGGGATATTGCCAGGTCCCATAAGAAGATAGATTCTTGGCCTTGGACAGTGCTGTTTTAACCTGTGCAGCAGTAATACTGGGTGCCTGCAATATATTGGTATTGTGATTGGTCTTTGGGGGGGGGTGGCGATAGAGAAGTAAAGTTGGCACTGAATCTGTTGGCCAGTAAATTGGCAATATCTGTTGGCTCGGTATAGGAGGTACCATTGAGCAGTAGCTCAGAGCAAATCTGGAGATTGCCATGGAGATCATTTACATAACTATAGAAGGCCTAGTGGTTGTCTTTACTATCTGCTGCAATTCTATTTTCATAGCTAGCTTTAGAGGATATGATAAGGGAACTCATCTTTTTGTTGAGGCTGATAAGGGAGTTCTTTCAGTCTTGGGACTTCACCTTATTTCGCATCAGTTTCCTCCTTCTTTTGTAGAGTTTGTTTATGGCAGGGGACCACCAGATTGGCTTCCTTTTTGGAGGAGAGTGTCTTGGTTCTATTGGGTATGGCGAGATCCATTCATATGTGTACGTGTTCGTACAGTGCATTGGTGTATGATTCAGCAGTCATGCAACTATTCTCCATTTGCATGGGTGCTGTGAAGTTAGCCACCTCTGTTTTTAGGAGCCTAAAGTTAGCTTTGGAGATGTTTTTTATGGTGGTAAGCTTTGTGGGGGTGGGGGTTTGGGGGTGGGTGGAATGTGAATTTCCAAGGTAATTAGTTTGTGGTCGGATCTAACTAGGGAGGAGTCGAATATTGGTGTAGAGCAATGGTTGCCCATGTTAGTAATGACCAGGTCAAGGATGTTGCTACCTCTAGTCGGGGTAAGAATGAGCTGGTCCAGGGTATTGGAATTAATGAATTCCAGGAAACGTTGGACAAGTGTATTGGTACATGAGTAGTTTTCCCAGGTTAATGGAGGGGTAATTGAAGTCACCCAGTATGAGAGTGTTAGGTTGGACCCTAATATTCTCCAGGGTCCTTAGGGACATGGAGTGTGAGTCTTGGGACATGGTTGGGGACCTATAACAGGCAATGACCTAAATCTCTGTCTTACCCAATGTTTGCTGCACCTGGAGTATCTCTGATGCATTTTGCTGGGCTACCAGTCTAGAGGTGTGTGCATCCTTTATGACTATGGAAACACCACTGCTTTTGGAGCTTTGGTCCAAGTTCTGGGGCCGAAAAGTGTGGAATGAGTTATAGCCTGGTAGTGCAGGGGTGCTTTCTGCTGCCTTGAACAAGGTCTTTGTTACAGCACAAATGTCGATGTTCTCTATTTTAAGGAGTGCTTTGAGCTATGATATATATGCATATTTTACACACACTGCTGTGCCACTTTTTGTTTTTTGATATGTCTGTATACATACACACCATATTGCTGTATTGCTCTGATATTGACCCTGGTGTGTCAGGAGGTCCCATTGGTACTATGCCCTTGTGTGTGATGTTTAATGGTAACTTGTGTGAAATACAGTACACAATTTTATTCTACTGTCATAATGTATGTAACTTGTGGTAGCATATGCATAGCCTGCAGCATTGCCAGATGTTGTTCAACATGGATTGACATTCCACAGTGATTTAGGAATTCCATGATGTTATCGTATGAATGGCACAGGTAGTGAGTAGCTATATTGTGTGGTCTACTTATTATGACAAACACCATTGCAGTGTGCCTATGGCTTCTATTCTGACACATGTGTGCATTGGCTGTGAAATACACTTTAACATACATGTCCATTTTTCATTATGTATGCTGAGTTACACCAAGATATTAAGGAATATGAATTGGGTCAGCAATATCCAGCACCCCCGCATGCGATTTCAATATAATCAAGAAGGGGGAGGAAAGTATATGTCTCATATTGGTAACTTTTCTGAGGAAGGAAATAACAACAGGGAGGGGGGTCCAATGGTGGATGAGCAAATGGTAGAAAAAGAATTTCTACCTACGTGTTCAGAAAGGATTCGTAACCAACGGAACAATCAAGGTTCCAACCATTTTCACCAGGGTACTTACCCCCACAGGGTGGGAGGGGGTTACAACAAAAACAGGAATCAGAGGTGGTAACCATTGAAACTCCTATGGTTACCGAACATCAGGGGGATGATTATGTGATTACAAGCCAAGCTGGCTTTCAAATTTACAATTATAGTGATCTCCACATTACTGAAACATATTTTAATTTGTTCACTAAGGGTTTCAAGTACATACCCCAAAGAAACAGCGACATCACTAGGGTTATTATGGATTTAAAAATTTTCATCAGAAAATTAAATCTAGAGAATCTATTTGGGAGTACTACTCCTAATATCAATAGTAATACACCCCAAAAGTCTAGCATTTTTAACCCCCCTACACACCCACAGCTGAAAAACTTGGAATCAAGAATTGAAAGGAGGATTAGACAAGTAAATAGACATTACACTTACATTCCCAACCTTGAAACAGCTGAATTAGATTTACTCACTAAACTTAGTCATAATCCCAATATGCAGGTTATGGAACCAGACAAGGGTGGGGGTATAGTCCTTATGGACAAAATAGTGTACGAAGGGAAAATGAATGGTATTTTACACAATGAATCCAGATACAGGCCAGTTTCTATCAATGAGATTAATATATCATACAAAAAGATAGATTTGGCTATTAAAGATTTATTTGACCAAGGAGTTATTGATGTTAGTATTTATTCGTATCTTGAGAATAAAACCCCCAGGGTACCCTCTATATTTGGGATACCCAAGGTACACAAAGATGTCCAGGATCCCCCACTTAGGCCTATTGTTGCTGCACATGGTTCCAAGATATCTCCTTTATCTAAATGATTGGACTGGAAACCTAAGCATCTGTGGGGTAAAGAACATTATTTACTCAAAGATTCTTGGGAATTTTGGGGTAAAATTACCCCTGAATTATATTCCCCTGATTTAACCTTCCTCACCATAGATGTAGTGGATCTTTTTTCTGTGATTCCACATGGCAAGGGCTTAACTTGGTTAGAGGAAGCCCTGAGAAAAAATCCAGGGGCAAGTGAAAATTACATTTTTTTGGTGATGGAATTGGCAGAATTGGTTTTAAATAATAATTTTTTGTATTTTTTAGGGGGATATTTTAAACAAATTTCTGGTGTTGCCATGAGGGCTAATTGTGCCCCCACCTGTGCAGATATAGTTCTATCTGTTTGGGAAAGTAAATATGTTTTTAACAGTGTATATAGTAAACATTGGACTTTTTATTCAAGATTTTTGGATGAGATTTGCATTTTTTGGACAGGTACAACTAGTATGCTGGAGGATTTTATTAAATATTTAAACTCCAGTACGGATTTTTTGAATTTTACGTATCAAGCCTCCAAGGGTAAGGTTAACTACCTGGATGTGACTTTGAGAGTTGAAGATGAACGTTTCCAATCTACTATATACAGGAAACCTACTTTTTCCAACAGTTACATCAGGTTTACTAGTTCTCATCCAAGATATCAAAAGAAGGGCATAGTCAAGGGACAGTTTGTCAGAGCATCACATATGACATCTGACAACCTTGACTATGCCCAGGAATGTTCAATGCTAACTAAGTTGTTTCTGGAGAGGGAATACCCTTTAGAGTTTATTGAAAATATCAGTAAAGAAGTCAAGGATGGCAGGGAAGCTATATACATGCCCATCCTTGGCACAGGCAATGTGCCAAAATTTTCTGTTGCTAGTGAAGTTCAAGATCTTAATGAAGGTTACAAAACAGTATTTGTCACTGATTATAGTGCCAATTCTGGTGTTATCAAAAGAATAGTTGAAGAAGAATGGGGTTATTTTTGTGACATTACAGACCTTACTAATTTAAAAGGGAAAACCATGAGAACAGTTTTCCGTAAGGGGAGAAACATTAAAAATATATTGGAACAAGAGATAGGGACCAAGGCATTTTCAAATCAACAAAGAGGCACATACAGATGTGGGGCTTGTGTACAATATAAACATATAGCACATACAGATAAAATTTATATTCCAGCCAGAAACAGATGGATTACTGCATCCAATTATTCCAATTGCAATAGCCAATGGCTAATTTATTTGAGTATGTGCCAGGTTTGTCAGGGGTTTTATGTAGGAAAAATGGAGAGACACATGAAGCGTAGGATATATGAACATTTATATGAAATACAAAAACATAATCCTAGCAATGCTTTATATCGACATACCCTGACATGCCAACAAGCCAAATTTGTATTTTTCGTACTTGAGACACAGTATAGGGACAACAGAGGGGGTCCATGGGAGACCAGATTAGAATACCGGGAAACCTGCTGGCAGGTGTTGCTGCAAGCTAACAGACCACCTGGTATGAATGACCATATATCCATTGCACCGTTATTAAGGTTGAAAGTTGCTAAATTGTAAATTTTATGTATGCATAATCAAATGTAATATTATATGGTTGTAACATTTTTTAAAAAAAATTTTTATACTTGTACAATTTTTTATCATTAAGCAAAGACGAATATTCAATTTATATATATTACTTATATACATGATTTTTATATAATATTCATCATGTACTTTTTAAATAATATTTATACAATATGTTAGTAGTCAAGAATTTAACCCAGTATACACATGGGTCTCAGTATTTTAGACTTTAAGGATCTGATATCTTGATACTAGGTATTTTAGAACGTTTGCCTTTAAAAATTAATTAGAAGGTTCTTAATTGATGAAATTAAATACTATAAATACTATGCTTGTGTAATGAATTTTATATTTGAAGAAGTCAGGGAATTACACTGACAAAAATATTGTATCAGTTTTTATTGACATTAATAAAACAACTGTGGTTGCGGTCTCTCTACTATCTGATTTTGGTTCTGTGTTGTGGATTTTATCAGAAGAGCCTCTGGTTGTTTTCTTCATTATGTATGCTATGACTGAATGTTTTGTATGGCTGTAAATTTGTACAGCTGGTCAAACATTTGAACAAGCTGGTCAAACAGTATGACATGCCTGAGCTACTCCATGTTCATCTAACCATGGGAAAAATCCATTACCATTTTCTTGATAACTATAGGGCTCCCACCATGAACCAAAAAACCCATACATCATACTTAAAAGTTACTAGATTCACTCACCATCCAGCCCAGTACCATACTCATGGGTGATTTTAGCTACCTCTCCATTAATTGAGAGGCATACATGACCACTACTATGCAGAGTCAAAGATGTCTTGACTTTGTAAATTCAAATGCCCTGGAACAGCTAGCCTGCACTCCCACTAGGGGAGCAAATATCCTATATCTGGTACTCACAAATATGGGAGAGTGCTGCAATCCCCCCAATTGTGATGTCCTCACTGGTAAGATCAGATCACAAAGCAGTCTCCCTTGAAATAAAGATAAAACTAGTCCACCCACCAAACCCCGAAAACTTTAAGAACTTTTCTAACATAAATTACCCCCTATTAAGGGATGGCATAGCTAGTTCCCAAGCCCCCTCAAATCCATAAAACACAAAAACCTATGCAGAGGGATAGACATAAGTCCTGTATGACCATATAAACAACTGTATAGAAATGGCAGTACTGTACTGAAATAAACCCAGGTTAAACTGCAAAAACAAGTCACCCTGGTGGACCCCTGGCATTAATAGGTTGTAAAACAAAAGAAAGAAAATCCTGTTGAGAAGAGGAATGTACAGAACAAAGCAAAAAGTCCCTCATTAGTCTAAACAATCAACTCAGGGAAGTAGTTAAGTCTCTGAAAGCAGATTTTGAGGTAAAAATAGCCTTCAAAGCTAAGGATAACCATAAGGCATTTTTCAGTTATAACCGCAATCTTAATGGCAATACCCAACAATGTCAGAATTAGTTGTAGATGGCATCACTTATACTCAGCCTGAGGCTATAACAACTCTGCTTGCTGACAAATTCAGCTCAGATTTCATCTCCCCCCCCCAGTTCTCCCCCAAGAAATACCCTCCACCACTCCACTGCCAATTATTAGCAAAGAACAGGTTGCCACTACACTCTCTAAAGCTAAAAACTTGACTTCAATGGAGCCTGGCAATATACCAGATTGCCTCTTAAACAGCTTGAATCAGGACTTATCATGCCCAATAGGATCTCTGTTTAGCCACAACCTCTGTATTGGCTTTGTCCCGATGGAGCAGAGGACAGCAACAATCATCCCTCTGCATAAAGTGGGACTTATCTACTGACCCATAAGTTTGATCAGTACTGTATGTAAGGCCATGAATGGAATAATCATGGACCTGATAAATAATGATATAGGAAATCTCCAAACATAGGACCTGACTCAATTTGGCTTTGGCAAGGTCAGCTCATGCCTACTGAATCTTGCATGGCATAGTATGAATGAGTAATTAACCTGCAGATGGTGTACCATAGCTGTGTATACATGACAATCCTTTGATTAATCATATACATTTACATGGTCTATTATTATCACTTTGATGGGTGTACAACCTGTTTTCTTATGGTGGCATGGCAATATATATGGGTATGTGATATAGGACTTTACTTTTGTTATGTATCTATGCTAATTGTTGTTTAACTCTTGCACACTGCTGTGTTGTTTGTGTCATTTGCATGCATACATGTTAATAGCTATCACCAATGCACACTGCACACATATTAGACATTAGCCCTTTTCTGGAAGTAACTTTCAGGAGACTTGCAGTCCATCTTGTGTTAGAGACACTTGCATGTGCAATTTTTTTACTTGGATATGCTTGTCCTGTTTTTTTTTTTTTTGTGGCACTTTTTCCATGCATGCATTTCTTTGCTACTGTAGACATATTGTGTAATGTGTATATGTATGTCTGCATTTTGAGATGATATCCCCAGCATTTTGCAGATAATTGTAATTTTATGGGAATATTGCCGATTTACATTTGTCTTCAGTTGGTGATTTCCACATAATACTGAATTGCTCAGTTTTTCTACCTTCCACATACATACATGGCTAATGCAAATATATCAGTTTACAGACAAGTTTTCCATGTAATACAGCTTTGCAATACCTGAAAGTATTTGTGCAGACATTTCTGGTTATTTGCTTTGCATTGTGCTGAGTTATGCTCATTAGAACATGGTACATTTGCATATAAGTTTACTTGCCACAAATTTTGTGTGGACCTTGGTGCAATGCACTGAATTTCATGAAATTTATGGAATCTATACCTACAATTTTATTCTGCTACCATCCAGTTTATTTAATTTTTTGGAATATATTAACTGGGTTTCAGCCATGACCTGAATATTACAATTCATTAGTAAATTCAGTACATAAGAAGAAGTACATGTAATGAATTATATAAACACACTGAAGAATTTAACTCAATCTGAATCAAAGTATTGCAAAAGTGAGCATGGATAGGTAATAAGATATGAAATTACTGCTAGAACAAATCAAAAATATTCAAAAGTCAGGTTATGAAAGAATAGTTTCAGATGGTGAAGACATATTATCATCCTTTAAGAAATATTTGAACATGTTAATAAAGAAGAAAACTTGGGTTTATATGAAGAATTATACTTTTTAAATCACTGATATAAAATAAGTTGTCTATGGAAATATTAAATTACTAAAACTAAATTTAAATCAAAAGTAATGGAGTTCATTAAAAAGTTAAGAAAAAGAAGCAGTGCAGTTGCTGGAGTAGATGTAGTGATCTTAGAAATACATACCCCAGAATTCAACAAACTCTGCACAGTGTGCAGGAATAGTGCAAGATCTGCTGAAGGCAATATGGCCGATGTGCGATCCAGGAATGAGCTCCCGGGATGTGCATGAGTGCTCCAGCACTATTCCTGCACGGACACAGCCCCTGTATGCTAATTACCTCATCTGCTGGTGAAAAACATGCAAATGAGGTGAATTAGCTATCCAGGAAGCAGGCAGGCATCCGTGCAGGAATAGTGTAGACTGCAGAAATGTATTCGACCAGTAGCTGAATAAATCTCTGCAAACTGCAAAACGGAGGCATGACAGCTCATAAAAAAGCATGTATTATAAGGGTTAGGCATGCCAATGGCCAAATATATGGCCATAGGAATGAAAAATAGTTTCAAAATTATAAAAAATAACTCTTTTTTTTTTGGCTGATTTTGGCCGTTTAAGTGTAGGGCAGCAATGCGCAAATGAGACAGGCCCGAAAATAAGTAAAAAAGCTGGAAATAAGCTTTAAACCAAAATCATCATTTTGCCATAATAGTCAATCACATGCATAACACAACAAGACCATGGAATAGTGCTTGCTAAGGGGGAAGGCCGAGTGTCAGTTTTGTAACCATGCATTAGCAGTCAGTTCTATGCAAATGAGGGAAATGATACTGAATCACAGATTTCCCATCAGTGCTAGCTTGCACCCAACCGTGTAGGTGCAATAACACCATGGTCTAAACCTAAAAGAGCTAGATGACCTCATGAGGGGGAGTGTTATGACTGCTGTAAGCTTATTGGAGCACAGTGGCCTGTGTTTGCCCTTAGCTAAGCACAGCTAAGGAAGGGGGGTGTGTCTGAAGCTGCCTAGCAGTATTTACATTGCCTAAACAGGTGTGCTCGCCACACACTGGGATTTAAACAAACAAACAATAAAAAACAGAAAATACTAGCTCCGTTCACATCTGAGCACTGGGTTTGAGTGGCACACCTCGGGACTTAAACGGGAAGGCAATGGGAAGGGAAAACAGAAGTAGGAAGGTAATTAAGGAGAACTAGCATAGTTGGCAAGTGAAATGTATCAGAATCAGGCAATTTCACAGGCAGCAACCCAGCCCAGCCCAGCAAACTACTATAAACTATGCAAACACCTTTCACGCTGGCTTTTCCCACAAACTCTACACCACTAGTGTACACATACGGGGAAATATTACCTAACAAAACTAACAAAATGATAGGAGCTGCTTTCACTCTCATACATCAACATGTGGAAGAGGCTGAAGGTGGTGAGGATGAGAATGCTGATGACCAACCCACAATGAGGGGAAGGAGAATAATGTACAGACCCAGGGTAACATACCAGGGGCTACATGAGCTGGAGATAGTGGAGCACTATAGGGTAAACAGGGACCTCCTACAGCAAATTGTTGAGCTGTGCTGGCCATGCCTTACACACAGAACCAACAGAGGGGAACCCATCCCAGTGGATAACAAGGTATGTGTAGGCTTAAGAATACTAGCCACAGGTACCTTCCAAAGGCCAACTGGGGATATCATGGGGATCGCACAGGTATCAGCATCCAGGGTACTCCACCAGTTCCTGGATGCCATGTCAGCACATGCCGATGAGCGCATATATTTCCTTAACACACATGAGGTGTTGACCAGCAATATGCATTTCTTCCACCAAATAGCAGAATACCCTGAGGTAGTAGGTGCTATAGACTGCATGCACATACACATCAAAGAACCACCTGGCGAGTGGGGCAGGGTCTACATAAACTGCAAGGGGTTCCCCTCCATCAACGGTCAGGTCATGTGTGATGTACAGGGCATTATAATGAATGTGTGTGCTGGTAGCCCTGGAAGCTATCACAACTCCCATATTTGGCATATGATGCAGCTGTACCAGAGATTTGCCAGTGGGGACATCCCATATGGCCACCTAGTGGGGATGCTGGCTATGCACTGGAGCCGTGGCTGATGACACCCATCAGAAATGCACAAACATCTGAACAAGAGCTCCATAATGAGGCACACACACAAACCAGAACCATACTAGAGCGTGTGTTTGGGATGCTCAAGTCACGGTTCCGGTGCCTGGACATATCCGGTGGAGCCTTGTAGTACTCTCCAGCTACATGTACACAAATTTTCATTGTATTTGCCATGCTACACAATATGATCCTGCAGAAACAGCTGCAGCAGGAACAGCACAGGCAGGGCCACACAGCCCCCCCACCATTGCCAAGGCCAGCACAGGCACAGAGTGACTCAGAGGAGGAACAACCTGAACCTGCCCCTGTAGGCAGAAGGAGGCATGCCCAGTATGCCCAGGCTTTGGCAAAGAGGCAATGCATAGCACATACACTAAAGTGGTAGGAACCCAGGGAGTGACACCTCTCTAACTCGCACATACAGTAAAAGGGATGCCAAACATGACACTACCTGTGCTTTACCATGTATAGGGAGTGTACTATGTGCATCCAACATAGTCAGCCCTCCAGCACCATCCTCAATACTAGCACAGCTGCAAGGTGAGTCACTCTCCCTATCAATTGCTGAATGGAGTACTATGTTCTACTACTTGTATCTATGGTATGGATGTGAGCATGCAAGGGAATCGGGTGGCTGAATGGGATGGCAGCAGATAGTAGACATCTATATGGGCAACATGAAATCCATAACAAATAATGGTGTCAACAAAGTAGGCAGTACCAGACAAGGTGACAAATCTCACTGCAGGACATGTGGTGGGCCAAATGTGTGTCCATAGAACATACACATGCATGTCAGTGAGGCTCACATACCCAACAACAGTCTCAGCCAGTAGGACAGGTGTAGATGACCACAAGAAAGGCTGTGCTAACTCCTCCAATTGATGGCAATGGAGAGCAGTCCCCCTCTAGACCTACACAGACAGACTACAACAGGTTAGGCAGTTGGATGTTAGTTCTGAAGGGTAAGAAGTCTGAAACTGAAATGTAGGTCAATAAAACCTAGGAGCTGTACTCCACTGATATGCCTCTCGTCTGCATGATAGGTCAGAATACAAAATGAAATGGAAGTCAACAGAGTACCTGAAATACCAGTACAGTCATAGCAAATGTTTACAGTTGTCAGGTTTGCCCCCCCCCACAGTCCTATGTAGAAATGTATTAACATGCATGTGTGGGTTTAATAACAGTGGAGCACAGATTACCTGAGCTGGCCCAATTAGCAGGATAGATTGTTGACGTGTACAATATGCAGGGCTCTGTGTATTAGGTTCTTGTGTGTTGCATATTGTGTGGAAGTGGTCAGCATGTAGGCATGGAGGGTTGTGTCCCGTGGGTCTATGGCCAGTACTGTTGATGACAGGGCCATGTTCTGACAACTGCAGTGCCAATCACAATGCATCCCAGCAAGACCCAATCCAGCAGTCATCCATACTCATTGTTTGCATGTAATATCTGTCACCATCTGAAAGATGGACATGCCATGAATATGGGCCCAGACATACGCACAGTACACAAGTGGACGTATACTAGACAGACTATATAAAATGTAACTGTCAGATGCACACACCTTTGGAATAGTACATACAGGTTAACAGCATATTAGTCGTCTGTGAAGTATGGAATACTGATGTAGTCTAGCCAATCACTGGCAGACAACAAAAGGCACAGTTATGAAGTAATGAGAAACTGCCAATGTCCCCACACAAACCAGCTTAAGGAGAATGTCTCAAGTATATCTGTGAGTCAGCTGCAAGAAGCTTCCATATCACACATGCACTCAGTTCACCCCACCATCAGCCACAGGTTCATCACAGGTCATATCCCTGCTGTTGAGAATGAGTACAGTATGACTCCCACTTCTGTATGGGAATACCCACAGAATACAGCATGCTGAAGAGGTGTCCCATGCAGGTGTGCCCCTAGCTATAAGCAGTACCCTGCCAGCATCCACACCAATGGATTAATAAGGACAGGAACTATTGCCATTAACACCTCGCACACCTACCCTGTCACCCCAGGGGAATCCATTGGCAGAATTCACTGGCCTGCTACAGATGGCCTGCATCACTACCAAATGCCCTACAGTCCTCTGTCAAAAGACTGTGCCTCATCCGTACTGGTGTAGCAACAAAACTTTCAAAAAAGAAAAAAAGGCTACAGGCAACAGCAAGGAAAACTTCCACGAACAGACCTTTAATCTTCAAACAAATAACGTAAGTGCTTTCGTTTTGGTTCAGTGACCAAAACTTCATCAGACAGTTAAAAATTACACACCTGCTACATTAAATAGTATAAAATAGGTCACATGATCAATTACACAAATTCAAACGCCCCTTTCAATTCATATTCAAAGTAAAAGTACCACAATGCTTGCATATAAAAAGTATATCACAAAAATATCAGAAATGTCAAAAATTACTTCTACTATATAATAATAATAAACAAAAAAACTATATATGATTAAGTAAAAAAAATTAAGTAATACAAATTATATATACTTTGAGGGTATTAATACCAGCAAGCATAAAACCAGTATAACAGCAAAACTACCTTTGTAGGTTTCTTAACTTTAAGATGCATGCTAAAGAGCATGCATCATTCAAGCCTGGCTGACAATAGGCATTCAGTCTTATTTGCCACAACAACTCCTGAAGTTCTAATTTTAAAGAAATAGGTCCCCCTTGAGGGTTTTGTTGTACTTGGTCAATAATCCGAATACTAAAAGTGTGGTCAGGGTATTCTTGAACATATTTTGCTAACGCATTGTCTATTTTAAATTTCCTAATGCTGTAAATATGCTTGTATATTATTTCCTTAAACTTTTGGTCAGTTTTCCCCGACATAAAAACATGGACATGATTTACATGTAGTCAAATAGATGACCCTTTTAGAGCAGCAATTAAATTTTTTTCTCCATGTAAAACACTTCCCATGAATCACCCGTACTGCCAATTTATGTTATCTCATGGGGTCCCACATAACAACGTAACACAGTCCACAGAACACAAATGCAAGGCCATGTCGACAAATCCCAGTAGCATGCCCAACATGTCCTCCTGCATGAACTGTGGACCAACCCCTAAATACCGCTGTGATGAAGGAACAGCTATAAGGACACTTATCAGATAACCCTCGCATAATGTTAGGAAGAGGAATAACACAGAGGGGTGTAGAAGCATGGATGCCATGGAGTATGTGAAGTCTGAAACTCTGATATGTGCCCGTATTACCCCTGCCTGCAAACCCAGTAATGAGTGGCTACAAACCTGCTCATAAACCACAATGTGAAGGGGAAATGACCAGATATATGAGCCCTGGCTCTGGGTAACCTGTGTGAGTCTGTACAGCTGAGAGGTATGGCCACAGCAGGATATGGCCATTCTGTTACATCGATAGATGTACAAGCAAGGTGCTGGACCATTTACACAGACCCATCAGCAAGTGTCTGCGGCTCTCCCTCCAGAATGGCATGAGTGTGCAAGAATATGTAGGCTGCAGAACCCAATACTGGACACAGCTTCATTCATCTTGTATTCTCCAGGAAATTACTGTGAGCAATTAAGTATATCTGTCAGTAGTTGATGACATAATACATCACACTGTAAAACAGTACATATGTCTGAATATCTCTGCTAACACCAAAACCATGTAGCACAAGCAGCACAGACACAGTAGTTACAGTATCCCACTATCCTTTGCCCATTGTGATTCCATATTGTCAACCTATCTACAGATATCCTGCAGAAACAGGTAGCTTGATGTAGGTGGTGTAGAACACAAATTCCTGCACTGGAGTACAACCTACCTGTAATGGATTCACACATTCAATACAGAAGGTCATGCTGGGCACACTCACACACTTAGAGAAACAAAGCCCATGTCTGACAACAAAATACAGAAGGTCATGCTGGGCATGCTCCCACACTTAGAGAAATTAAGCCCATGTCTGACAACAGTGGATTATACATATCTGTCAGCCACAGATTTCTGTGCACACACACCACATTGCACACCATTCATGCTTTGCACACACATTGGATAGGAATACACACATATATCCAAGGACAATACACTATAATAGGTCAAACATACAGAAACAGAGATGTGGGGAAGAGGGAGAGACAGACAGTGATAAAGAGCTTCCCATCATGAGGCCTGTCCCACAAACCACACATCCAATTGGCCAATATCACATGATGTGCCGATGCCTATCACTGTAGACATTTGCTTCTGGTAGCCCTCAGCACTATAGTGATAGCTGTGTAACATGACAGTACAAATTAATATTCATCTAGCAGTCGTATACCCAGTCATGTCAAATGTAAAGTTGTGTGTGACTGAGTGTTGTGTGTGTGTTTCCAGAGGAATGGTTTATGGCCCATTCACACACACTGCACTCCCCATTGCCATACTTTAGCAAGCCTGCTGATGTCAGTCACCTTGAAATACACCTTTGGACAAGGTTCAATCCTATAATCTCTGTGGCATGTGCAATAACTGCGTAATGCTATAGCATGACATACTAGTTAGGTAGGAGTTCTAATCCCAGACATGGCAAGTGTGTGTTTGCGAGGGTAAGGATCAATGATTTTGAGACCATTCACAGTAACTACACATCCCATTGCCCTACTTTAGCAAGCCTGCTGTCAGTCACCTTGAAATACCTCTTTGGACAACTTTCAGCCCTGTACATTCTGTGGCATGTGCAATAACTGCATAATGCTATAGTGTGATGTACTAGTTAGGTAAGAGTTCTAATCCCAGACATGGCAACTGTGAAACTGTGTGTGTGCATGCATAGGGATCACAGTCACTACACCCCCATTGCCCTACTTTAGCAAGCCTGCTGAAGTCAGTCACCTTGAAATAATTCTTTGGACAAGGTTCAGCCCTGTAAGCTCTGTGATGCATGCAATAACTGTGTAATGTTATAGTATGACATACTTGTTAGTTAGGAGCTCTAATCTCGGACATGGAAAGTGTGTGTGTAGCGATCAATGATTTTGAGGCCATTCACAGTAACTACACCTCCCATTGCACTACTTTAGCAAGTCTGCTGATGTCAGTCACCTTGAAATACCTGTTTGGACAAGGGTCAGCCCCGTAAGCTCCATGGTGCGTGCACTAACTGCGTAATGCTATAGTGTGATGTACTAGTTAAGTAGGAGGTCTAATCCCAAACATGTCAACTGTGTGTGTGTGTGTGTGTGTGTGTGTGTGTGTGTGTGTGTGTGTGTGTGTATGTGTGTGTAGGGATCAATGATTTTGAGGCCATTCACAGTCACTACACCTCCCATTACCCTACATTAGCAAGCCTACTGATGTCATTCACCTTGAAATATCTTTGGACAAGGGTTAGCCCTATAAGCTCTGTGGCACATGTGATAACTGTGTAATGCTATAGTGTAACATGCTAGTTAAGTAGGAGTTCTAATCTCAGACATAGCAACTGCGAAACTTGGTGTGTATGTGTGTTTGTGTGTATAGAGATTAATGGTTTTGAGGCCATTCACAGTCACTACACCTCCCATTGCCCTACTTTAGCAAGCCTGCTGATGTCATTTGCCTTGAAATGCACCTTTGGACAAGGGCTACCCCTATAAGCTCTGTGGTGCATGAGATAACTACATAATGCTATACTGTATCATACTAGTTAGGTAGGAGTTCTAATCCCAAACATAACAACTGTGAAACTCTGTGTGTAGAGATTAATGGTTTTGAGGCCATTCCCAGTCACTACACCTCCCATTGCCCTACTTTAGCAAGCTTGCTGATGTCATTCACCTTGAAATACACCTTTGGACAAGGGCTACCCCTATAAGCTCCATGGTGCATGCGATAACTACATAATGCTATACTGTATCATACTAGTTAGGTAGGAGTTCTAATCCCAAACATAGCAACTGTGAAACTCTCTGTGTAGAGATTAATGATTTTGTGGTCATTCACAGTCACTACACCTCCCATTACCCTACTTTAGCAAGCTTGCTGATGTCATTTACCTTGAAATACACCTTTGGACAAGGTCTAGTCCTATAAGCTCCGTGATGCATGCCATAAATTTGGAACAATGTAGTAGCAGTAACTACACAGCTATGGGTTTGAATATTATCTGTGGCAAGTGTTTACGTGTGTTCCTCAAATATTTTGGCCCCATTTACAGACGGTACACATCTCAGAGGCTGACTTTAGCAGTCCTGCAGATGTCATCCACCTTACAAGTACCTGTTGCAAAGCCTAAACTATGTCAGGTCAGTAGTGCATGTGGTAAATGTGTACCATAATGCTCCATAAAGATTGTTAGATAGGGGTTTGAACCTCACCCCTGGCAAATGTAAATGTGTGATTAGGGTACAATTATTTTTGGGATCTCTCACCCACTCCAACACCTAATGCCAGTATTTACAAGGGCTGGTGATGTTCCTCACATTAGAAGTACCTCGAGATAACATCTCTCCAATATGCTCTGTGGTGCATGCGATAAATGTGGTACACTGTAGTAGTAATACATAGCAAGTAGGGGTTTGAATCTCAGTACTGGCAAGTCTGTGTGTGTGTCTATCATCAGGATCCTCTGTGGAGGTTGCTGTGATTGTGTAATGACAGGATGCATTGTACAGCCTTCAGGCACAGTCACCTACTACACACTTGTGAAGCAATGAACCCATGCATCTCAATACTGGCAAGTGTGTGTGTGTGTGTGTGTGTGTGTGTGTGTGTGCATGTGGAACAGTTGTGGTATTATTCCTGTAGCCAATTGCATGGAAACACACTCCTATAACTAAGTACTTCATGTGGGTGTTGGCCCTTTTCCTTCACTGTGAGCAGGACTTTATGTCGGTGTTTGACAAACAGCATCACACAGGGTAGTTGGAAATACCTCTTACAATATATACTGTGGAGACAGGCCAACAAACAGGAGTGGGATGCACCAGACATGGGGAAAGAATGTAAGTATTGCTTTTCTACATTTGAAGTAATGTTGGTTTAACAGGGTTTGTGTGGATATGGCTGTTCTACATTATTTAAAATCTGACATGGCAGTGTTATGTGGTTGAGGAAACTCTCACCTGTAGGGCTATCTGCAGACTGGCCAGAGCTTGGAGTCTTACATGTGTTGTGTTACTCATATATTTCTATCTTTAGAAATGCAGGTAGCTGCGATGGTGATGCAGCGGTAGTGTTGTTGCCTCACAGTAAGACACTGTCCTGTTTGATTCTCAGCTAAAGCGTCTTTTGTGTGGAGACATGTGTGAATGGGCATGCCTTCGTTAACAACTTGGTACGTAAAAATCTACTGCCAATCATTAGCAGACCGGAGTTCCGCTGTGGCGACCCCTAACCAGGAAAAGCCGAAAGATACAACAAGAAATGCAGTAGCATACTCTGATGATTGCAGTCAGTACATGGTGACATCTATGTGAGTTACTGACTTCATATCCCTAAAAAGACATATGTCACAACAAACCCTGCTACACCAGTAAATGTATGAGTTTATCACAGGAACATGTCAATATTGGCCCTGTGTTTGTGCCTCCAGCCCCAAGTCTGTCAATTTTGTACATATGTCATGCAATAAGAGGTGCATATGTTCAGTACATTATTATTTACTGACATCATATCTGATAACAAGCCAGTGAGATATCAGACTGCTAGACATGTTATGTGTAGTAGGCCTTATATTTGAGGACAAAACCTGGACATTCTGTTGTAGTGTGTACAGTAGTGAGGTCTGTGTACTTATGGTGATTGTTGACAGAGTGTGTATTGTGAATATGTAACTTGGCCTGTGTACAGACTGCGGTAGATGTCATTGTTCTTGGTCCTGTTCTATCTGATGTTACATGCTGATCCAGTGTATGGTACACTATCGGCGTACATGTTTGTAGGGCCAGACCGACACATGTCCCATACCACAGTCAGGCATCAGACTACACTGTGTATTGGCCCAGTATATGTAGGGTTAGTGTGAGAGTGGCACATATGAGGATGGTGTTGTTCACACAGTCCATATACTGCAATATTAACTAGGCTTACCATATATGACTGTGGCTGTGTTCAGATCGGTTGTGGGTATGCAATTTCACACTGGTGTCTGTTACTCCATGCTGTTACATGCCTGTAGTGCCTGCTATATTTTCAAGTACATGTGTATTCCCTCATAAGCAACATAGACCAGTGTTGTGGCGGTCTGTCTGCAGTTTTCACAGCACTTTGTGACATGCCTAGCAGCTCAGTGTATTTACCTAGTGTGACGTTATGTCCTGATACTTGTCAGATGTACTGTTGCCGGGCCAACATAACTGCTGTGTATTTCTGACAAAGCAGTGGGATGCTGTACAGATGTATGTCACTAACTATTGGGTAGTATGTGGACTTGTGACCTCTGCTCGTCCAGTTAATATGCATCAGGACAGACAGGAGTGTGTGAATGCATAAACTGTATGAGCTTATCTATTCCAGGATTTTCGTGATATCCTCATTTACATGGCTATAAACATCCACTTTGTCAGGCTTGGTCCACACGTCTTGCACTAAGGAATTCTGTGCATACCTCTGGGCTGACCAGAATGTGTCATACTGTCCATATTTATTGGTCATATCTCTGTTGTATTCCACATGATCATTACTGTGATTTGTGTGGTACTGCAGTATGATGATCTTATGATGTCTGTCAGTAACTGATGGCATACATGTCAGTATCAGATGTGACTTCTCACACAACATTTCTGTTAAGACAACCTCTGTTACTGTAGCAACATTCTACATTTATACCTGCAATACTTACATGACATCCTCTTGCACTAAGAGGTTGTGACTATTTGTGCTGAGGTATGACTCCACTACATGTTATGGACATATGTTATACTTATATATGTGTGTGTGTGTGTGTGTGTGTGTGTGTGTATATATATATATATATATATATATATATATATATATATATATATATATATATATATATATATATATACATACACACACACACACACACACACACATATATATATATATATATATATATATATAAAATGCATATATTTATATATATATATATATATATATATATATATATATATATATATATATATATATATATATATATATATACAAATATACATATCCCACCATATTTATCTGATATGTGTTTATATGGGTCTACTTTACATGGTTGACTGTTCAGAAAGTCGACTTTCATATGGCCGAGACCATATGATCGACGTTCGAAAAGCCGACCATGTAAACTAAACACATAAAACACAACAAACACTTATCTTAAACTGTACTATGCCCCCTGCACCCCCCGTGGGGGGCTCTGTCCCCACACCCCAAATAACTTAAATATACCAACTCTGAGATCACGTTACAGTGCAGAAGAAGGAAATTTTCCTATTCTGCACTGTACGTAGGTAGCGGTTCCCGAAGGTCGGCTTTTCAAAAGTCAGCCATATGGTCTCAGCCATATGAAAGTTGACTTTCTGAAAAGTCAGCCATGTGAAGCAGACCCATTTATATAGATATAACAACATACTAATTCAATACTATTTCCACTAACAAGTAATACACAATTGTAGAAGTCAAAGCAGTTGTTCATTACAATTCAGTTTGTGTACTGACATATATATTGGAAAAAACAGCAAATTTCTTCACAACTGTGATGGCTTAGTAAATGCTGTGACTTTAGTGTATAGGGTCCTGGGTTCAATACTTGCTAGGGCTGTTTATTTTGTTGCTAAGCAGAACAAGGACTGTTGGATACAGAGTGGTTAAGGTAGTTTTGAGCAGCTTTAAATGGGTTTGCAACAGTAAGCACTTCTAATGTAAAGTTAAATGAATAAGCACTTACACCATGTAGGCATCGCTTACCAGTGTGGAAATGTGCATATCATTTACATTTAAGCAGTGCTTACACCTGCTAAGCATAGCTCAGCCTTGTTATCCAGTGATCACATTCCAGTTTGATAAAATAACAGGGTAATGACATATTTAATAAGTGTATTTAATTCCATGTACATAACATGCTTCTATGTGCTGTCATTACAGTAGCAAGGGGTATGAGTCTACTGTCTGGGCCACCTGAGTATATATGGCTTGTACAACTATCTTTTCCATTTGAATGTGTTTCATACATGGGTAGTATCCCAGGTTATATGCAGTCACACTGTCATGTAGTGTATCATTACGTTACTACTGTTACCAGTGCTTTCCCAAGTAAGATTAGATTGCAGATTGTAGTACTGGAACCAAACAATCCTGCATGCAAAGATGGACTCTTGAGTCCTGACTAATGTGTTCTTGGTGTGTGAGCTGTGTGTCTTTAAGTATTTGCTACTGGATATTGATCTGACATGTGGATATTAACTGTAGACTACTGTGTGTATAAGACATGTCATTGAGAGGTGTTGTCATGTAGTAATGGCATACCTATCAGTGTCAGATGTCTACCTGTCAAAACATTAATCCTAATGCATAACCAGTTGGCTAGCTGATGTCTGTCTGTCCTCTGTACAGAAGTGCAGATTTCAGGTATCCATCTTGGCTGCTTACAGGCAATCTATGCTTGAGTGACACTGACATGTCTGCCCAGCTGTGTTATAAATGCCACAGCTGGGAAACCCCATCCTGTATGCATCACATGCCATGGATACCTCAACTACACTACCACAGTCAACAGAACATGCTTGGGTTCAGGTTTCCAAGACAGACACTGACCATGTTATGTAATATATGTTGCATACATGTCAATTGGAGCACCTCACTGGCCCTCTGCAAGAGACAACCAGATGATTGGATGATGCATTTAACTCTAACCCTGAGGATCACTCACGTGGCATCAGCTGATAGATGGCCTGATGACAAATGGCAGGTGGCATCATACCACTGTACCCACATCCCCTACTCTTTTCATCTCTCCATGGACAATATCCTGGTACACACCTAGGAACACCTGCACCTATAGACCCCAGTGCTGACAAATGTGTCAGTGTGCATTACTGGGAATAACAGTGCCTGTGTGTTTGTAAACCTGTATTTGATAACACCCTGAGGGCCTTCTTACCCACTACACCCCCACTGGCATAGTTAGAAACAGCTGCTGCTGTAATTTACATTACATGTACCTTGTTACACTCTTCACCCTATGGGCTACCTGGAGCTTGCAGTATCAGCACAACACTGTTGTACAAATGGGTAGATAGGCATGGGTTACCCTTTGAGTCCTGGCAAGTGTGTGTATGTGTGCAAGTATGTATATTTGTAGAATACAGCATTCCGAGGCCACCTTCTCCAAATACAATACACCTTGCCATACAGTATAAGGCATAGTGATGTTGCTGACAGTAAGAGAGCCATGACAAACCATCACCCTACTATCCCTGTGGCATGTGCAACAGATGCATATCTCTGTAGTAGCACTCTTGAGATAGACAAGGGGTTGTATTGCAGTCCTGGTCAATGTGTGATTGCGGGTATGTCAGAGTATTATCATGGGTTTCAGTGAGTAAAATATCCAATGTGGGCTGTGAGTCTTGGGTATACTGTCTTTACACCATGGTACCCCCAGTACATGTCTCAAGGTCCATTGTATGGGGGCCACTGTCACCATCAACCATACAGGTAACTGAATACACTATCCAGCCCAATGATGCATGTCCTTTGTGCAAATTAGCTGTAACTGAATGGACTCACTGACAAGGTAGTTAGCACTGATAAACCCGGGTCTCTCAGATGTGTCTATGACTATTATGTGTTTGTCAATGTGTATATGACAGTTTCTCACACTGTGTATTGTTCATAAACAACCAGTACATCCCCCATTACCATACTGTACAAGGCCTGGTGATGTTCTTCACTTAACAAGAAACCTGGGACACACCTCATCCTAAAAGCTGTGTGGTGTGTGCAATTAAGGCCACACACATTAGTAGCAATATGTACCTAGGTAGGGGTTCTACTCTCAGTGTTGCCAAGTAAGAGTGTGTGTGTATGTGAAAGGATCTACTTCAGTTTGCAGAAAATACATGTCCCAGGATATCATCTGTCTGAGAACTGACTGGCAAATGCTAACATTTCAAGGGTATCATCTTGTGGAAATTCATTCCATCAAAACTAGTAGTAGATGTGTAAATGCCCTCTTCCCCACTGTATAGCTGTACAGCGATACTGGGGTTGGTATATATAGTTGGGTGTGGATCTTGTGGATACAGCCACCATCATTGGGGCTATTGTTGTGTGTATCCCCTTGTTTATTCAACTGTAATACAGTACAGTTTATGTTATCAGGTTAAGTAGTTGTCAATCACACTAACTGTGGTTCTACACTACTCCACATCCTCCAAAGGGTAGGGCTGTGTCACCCACACCAGCACACCTATGTTTACCAAGTCGAGGATTGCACTACATTGGGGAAGGGGACATATACCATGCCAGTACCATTGTCAATTACATTAAACTAGCAGACTGAATATTTACTGATGTGATGTTGTGCCTATTATGTCTTGGTGGAATTACATAGGCTAAAATGGATTCACTGCAAAGTACATACATTCATGTGTACAGTGTTCTCTGTTTATAGCATCAACACCAAATCCTCTGTGTGTGTGTCTGTGTGTGTGTGTGTGTGTGTGTGTGTGTGTGTGTGTGTGTGTGTGTGTGTGTGTGTGTGTGTTATACACAAACATGTAGTGTGTATCACCCAGTACACTTACCATTGTCCACTGTAGAAGAGCTGCTGACATCAGCCACCATGTACTCACCTGTATACACCCCTCAGACCTATTAGCCATGCGGCACATGCAGTAACTGTTATACATACCTGTTACTTGTGTTCAGCTGTACCCAGGATATGGCACAGTCAAGGTGTCATCACAGTGCCATACCCCTTGTAGGAAACAACAGCAGACCCACATCCTGCTGACACATAGACACCTACAACACAAACTGAATACATTATGGAGACCACAGTCAGTCAGTGTTAATAACAGCTATAATGCATCATGGCTGAACAGCTATACATCCTGGCTTATAAGCATTAAACTTTACTGCTGAAAACATGTTACACAGCATTACATTGGTACACCTTAGTGCATTCACCCTCTGCATCAGAACCATATTAGCATGTCTCTGCATCAATGGTATGGATGACAGGGATGTGGCACAGGTATCATCATATGCACAGGGTGTGTTGTAGGTTTGCTAGAAACCTAGGCTGAGCTGTTTGGTTGACATCATGTGTGTGAGTGTGTGTGTGTGTGTGTGTGTGTGTGTGTGTGTGTGTGTGTGTGTGTGTGTGTGTGTGTGTGTGTGTTAGGGGGTTTCATTAGTAATTGGGCTGTGCAGATGTAGTGTGTGTAGGTATGGGGTTGCCCTAGCTGTGTTGGTGATGTGTGTGTGTGTGTGTGCATGCATGCACACAGTTCTGCCATGTGGCTGCCCTATACAGGGGTTTGTTGGACAGCTGCAGACCATACATGGCAGGGTGTGCAATTCACCATCTATGGCCATGGACATGAGAACTGTGCCTGCCAGGGGTTCCACGGGCACTACCAGGTACAAGGCCAGATATGGTACTCTCCCCTGATGATGACAAATGTTCACTGGATCCGGGTCACTCTTGGGACTGGCCAGGGCCATGTGCTCCTGGCCTGCTATGTTGTGGTGTGGACAGTGCCTCCCCTGCAGTGCTGGTGCTGCTACTGCCACTACGGGAGTGGCTCTGACTTGTTGCACATCCACATAGACCTCCACCTGTTGGTGTTGCTGACCTATGTCCAGGTGGCTGTCACCCTACTCCCACCATATGCTCAAGCACAGACATTGCACGGCTGAGGATTCCCATCATCTCACCCAACTGTCTATCCAGGACCTCTGCAAAATAATGGTGGGCAGCTGCAAGATCACGGATGTTGTCAATAACAGCAGAATGAGTAGCCCTCTGCAGCGTCAGACCCTGTCTGGTATAATGTTCTATACATGCCTGTGCCACCATGATGGCCTGAGACATGCGGCTGGTGATACCTGCTGTGGCATTTCTGCCAGGGGCAGGATGACCAGCAGCTCTCCTACGAGCATCCCTGTACATCTGCCTGTGTGGTACCTTGCCGGTCATCCAGCCATGGCTGCTGTGTCCAGACACACTTGCCATAGTCAACATACTGTCCTGTCCCATGCCACCATCTTCCAACTGTCTCTCATCTATGGCCAGTGGTGTTAGGGTATGTATAGGCAATGTGACTGTGCACGGGGATGGGGTGGATAACAGTGGGATGTCAACCAATGGCTCAACTTCAGCCCCTGACAACCCTGCCTGTGCCTCACCATACCTATCATCATTGTCAGAGTCTGTATGGACACTAGTATCAGTTTGCCTGCAGAAGGGACCCTAACCCACCTTGTCACCTGTGAGGGGAAAACAAGAAATGCACTTTAAGACCTGTACATCATTGCTTAACTGTACACACACACACACACACACACACACACACACACACACACACACACACACACACACACACACACACACACACACACACACACACACACACACACACACACTTACAGGTGAGATTGCACAAAGACCTCTCATTACCCAGCTGTCAACATGCATGACATATGGCACTCAACAACATGCACTGCAGCTATAGTCAATCCCTGTTACCAACATTATACATCTCGGTGATGCATGAGTTTTGTTAGTAGGTGATGCCCCTTCCCCTGGAACACACAGCACCCATGTACACAGTATTGCTGTGCACCTGTTCAGCACCCTGGCATGTACTGTGCACTATACCTCATGGGTGTACACACCATTGCTGAATGTGTATATGTGTGTCAGTAATGTTTGCTCTGTTTTTCTCAGCCCTTATGTGTTTGTCCGACACATATGTGGGATGATATGAGGACAGATGTCAATAGTGAATGCCTGATGTCTGATTTGCAGATCTCATCATCAGCAGTGCATGTATGAGGAATAAAATACAATTACACTGACAACCTTCAAAGCTTACTGTGGCTATGAGGAGTGTACACACCCTTATTGACATGGCACCCTCTTCCTGATATGCCATGGGCCTCAATACTGCATATGTTAACATTACACAAACCTGATATGTGACGTATGACCTGTGCAATGAAATGCAGTATCAAACAAATGTATTAGCTGTGCAGATGCTGATCGAGATGCATACAATATGTGGGTGCATAAGTGTGCACATCCTTAACATGATGGTTTGTTGCATCAACTGTTACATGTACTACAGCAGTCACTATTCCTGGAAGGGGTACACTAACATGGCCCATCTGCACTTGCCAGTATTTGGTCAATCCGCCCTACAAATGCACCCCAACTCTGCCAGATTGCAAGGTCAGCTCATGTGCACAGCCCTTGGAGGTCACACCTTGCCTTCACTATTGCTGTGGAGTCAGGTTATGTCTGCCACAATTCATGACCTTGACTGTGTGCAGATACAGCCATTCTTAGTGAGCTTTGGATGTCTGCTTCAGTTCACTGTTGTGTTTCAGGATGACATCCCTCCCTATCCTCAGCCTTTTTGCAGATGCTTGACAACTATGGGCCACGCATGAGTGTTATTTTGCAGTTTCCTAAATTTTGAACACAATGTGTACCGACCTAGTTTCTGCTAACGAGCGGCAAGCATACAGGTGTACACTGGCACCAGCAAGGTACAGATGGGGATGGTGGGCCAGAGGTGGAGTGAGTTGTTGCTTGTGCAGCACATGTATCTTTATTAATACTGTCTGTAGGTTTCAGACTTGGTCTTGGTACACCATTACACATTGCAACACATGCCTTTGGGGGACTTTTGATGTTATGCATATGCTACCTATACAGAGCCCTGGATAATTTTTCTTGTGGAACAACTTTCCCATCTGATTACCCTAACCCATAGGCCACACTTATGCAGAGTCCAGGCGATTGTCGACACAAGTACTGCACAGCCATTACTTGCTAGACATTCCTGCAACTCCCTCAGTGTTGTGACATGTTTCTAGGCAGCCTCCATGACCAGTTTGCAACATGTGTCGTCATCTGTCTTGGATGGCCATCTGTTTATTTTCTACATTAATTTTGTCCCATACTTCCTCGTCACATACATGACTGTCTGCACTGTTTGCCATGGTATATGCAATGGTGATGTAAAACTACATCTCCCACTCCTGAGTGCTATCTGTTGGATATGGGATCCATTCCATTGTTTGTAAGATGTGTGCAAGCCACGGCTGCCTCTGTTGCAGGTGAGTGGGCAAATGTCATGGACATACGTCTTGGACAGCAGACCATTTCTTGGTGTGACATTGAGGACCTGTACTTGATGGAAGGTGCATACTCATGAAGAGTGAATGCTGTCAGTACCTCAAAAGCTGCTTCCACAACATGTTATTTGGAGTGTGTGCACACATATGCTTCCAGGGTTTGTTAAAGTATGTATTCCCCATATTTGCTGTCCTAACATAGGATTCCATATTACACATTCATTGCTCATGTTAGGATCACATTACAGTTTGTAAGAGTTGTGGAATATGGTAATGTGATATGCCATTTTGTAGATCTGTAACAGTTACCATTGCAATAGTGGTAAATACACTGTTGTAGCCACTGCATAATGGCAATGTTTCAGACATGTTCCTACTGTAGGTAATTTTTCCCACCATTATGTCCATCTCTGTGCACACATCTTGCAATGACAGGTTGTTAGTTATATTCCAGGACTCTTACATACCCTTCAGATATGCCACTATGGTGACCACTATGATGCAGTGCAGTTAACAGGAACAATAAGTGAACATGTACAGAATGCATTATGGGTAGGTGTGTTAAATGTGTGATGGCAAATACCATGGCCATAACATTGGCCGATATATTGGCAAACCTGAACAAAAAACACCATACTCACCAGCTACAGGCTGCTGCCCCAGAGGTATATCAGAGGAAACTACATAGTTGTGTGAGAGATGTGATGTCAGTAGCCACACCTATGGCATTGGTACAGGGTGGGAGCAGCATTTCAGTACAGCAACAGTACAAACCCACAATACTACAGATTATGCACATCTGTTCATTACTACACTGCAGCAACAGACTATATATATTCTATTTGACATATGGAATAAACCAATAACTTCCTTTGTTCCCTTAAGGACTCTTCTTCACAAAAGTAGAAACAACATACAAAAAAGAAGATTGAGTCCAAACCAAGCCAATATAAGAAGATTTAATAATATAAATGGTGCAAGTTAGTGCTTTAGGGTGGATACCCTTCTTCAGACAACATACATTGATTCTAAAACATCTTATATACATTTTAGAACTCATTAGACAATTAAACAATCAACATTTACATTTCACCCACTTTTTTAAAAGGCTGGTTTTAAAGGAACACAATTATTAAGACCTGGTGCTGTATCTGCAGCCAAATTTAAAATCAATTTAAGCTCTGCATATTCAGTTGTGTTAACATCACCCCCCCACCTACTTTCTTGTATTATTTCCATTACCAAAAATGAAAAGCTGTGATCCGGAAAATGTTTAATATGTTGATATAAAGCATTTTTCTCATCTCTCAATCTGATGGAAGACATATGATTTAAAATTCTAGTTTTAAGTCTGCAGTTCGTTTTCCCCACTTAAAAACTTGAACATTGTTTACATTGTGCAAGATAGACCACATTTGCAGTATGGCAATCAGAATAAAAATCAAAGCTATATTTTCTATTTGTAGTTGGATGTATAAAATGACCTGCTCTATTCAGCAAAGTGCATGCCTTACAATGTCTACATGGAAATGTCCCTAACCTTGAATACTTTTTACTATTCTTCTGCCTTTTTCGGGTTCATGACATAACAGGTCCTTTTGGTTATTGTTACGCCTATATACAAATTTAGGTTCTCTATCTATACTACCTCTCAAACCTTCATCACTTAAAAGAATCGTCCAATTATTTTTGATATTATTACTGATATCATAGATATTACTACTAAATTTTAATGTCACTTTAGGCTTACTATTATATCTATAAAGTGTTCTTATGGTCTTTCTTGAATTTTCTGAGAACCATGGTTTCGCTCTATCTTGTCTATTTAGTAGAACTTCATGTCTGTCCCTGTCTATTTTATGTTCTTTATAACCCTTATCTACCAAATGTTGTGTCAAGATATCCATTTCTGTATCAAACACATCATTAGCTGTACATAGACGTGAAACTCTATGGCACTGACCCTTCACTACATTGCGAAAGGTATACTGAGGATGCATACTATGAGCATCCAAAAAGTGATTCTTCCAGCATTCTTTTCTATAAAGGGTAGTTTGCAAAATACCTTGCTGCTTTTTAATAACATTCACATCTAAAAAGGCTAGTCTTTCACTACTAAAATTAAGAGAAAACCTTAAGAAATCAGTTGTAGTATCCATGTACTTAACATATTCACAAAGGGAATTTTCATCATGTGCCCATAACATAAAAATATCATCCACAAATGTTATGTAGAACATAACATATTTGTTCCATAAATGTATTGTGTCATGCAGATATTTCTGCTCCCAATAAGCTAACACCAGATTTGCATATGAGTTAGCACATGGTTTTTGCTTATAGTAACTGCCATTGCAAATAAAAACATTGTTTTCTAAGATCAACCTCCTTGTCCATTGTGTGGGTAGTATCCACCTCCACAATGCTATCAGCTGGTTCTTGGCTTTGCTGGTGAGCAGGTGCCCCAAGGCTGACAAGGAGCTCCTCAGCATGTCGGGGGGGGGCTGGATGGCATGACCCCCACCTGTGGCTAGCTGGTCTCTCCTAACTGCAGCATCATGCTGACGGGTGTGTCAGATTATGTCAGTACAGCAATGTCGAACCTGCTCATAACTGTGGTTATGTGGGCTAACATTGTTTATCCTGTGGATGAGCTCATTCCACAGGGCAGTCCTCTCCTGCAGATCATGGGCTGTATGGCCAAAAAGGGTTTGGTGGTGCTGCACCAGGTAGTTAATGATAGCATAATTTTCTTGGGGGGAATACACTGGAAGGCGCTCTCTAGACATGGTACCTGAAAGACATAAAGAGGAAAAACAGGTCTGAGGACCTCATATTGCAAGGATATAATAGTTGTTAATTGACATCTCTGTCTCCCCCACCATATCTGCAACAATAATCTGAACACACAACTCAATAGATATGTTTACACCAAATCTACCGTTGGGATATATATTGTATTGTACGACAAATATTGAAATGTGTTTCTAGTCATGTGCCATGTTGAATCAATATCATTGGAGGTCTGTTGCTAACAATGTCACCTGCATGCCATTGTAAGGGCCACTATGGTTCCATATATGCATGTGTTCTGTTTGCTATGACTGCTCCAAATCTGTTTTGTGTTAATGGGGATATCTATGTATGCTGTTATAACTAATCCTGGATTGTGTGGACTATTACTACCCACATATGTTTTAAAAATGTGACATGATAACATGTTTGGGAAGGCTGTTCCCAGCAGAACCACCTCTCCCACCTCATCTGACCATGTCACGAGGACACAGCACATCTGGGACCCACCCCGGGACCTCATCATCTGCTGGTCCTGCACTACCTTCAGGTGGAAGCACCTCAGGGGATGGTGCTCACCCCCCAGGGTGCAAACACAGACAGGATCCTGTCACCTGAAGTCAAGTCCAGGGTCTGGTGCATAGGGAGATCCACAGAGGCCTTCAATACACAATTACAGGGTCCGCATGCTCCACCTGCTTAGCCCACAGTTCAGCCACCTTCAGGGCTGTGAAGGTGCAGTGGTGACTGCCCATGGGTTGGGACCTTTGTCCAACTGTTTCCTTTTGGGGGCTTATGGGCTTCCAATTTCCAAACACCCCTCCCCATCCAAGGTGTTTACCCACCACGTGTCATATACCACCCCTCTATGCTGTCTTGTCTGTCTTCCAACCCACCCTTCCTCCCCAAATATACCTACTATCCTTCCCCAACATCCCACTCTCACCTTCACAAACAAAGGGCAATGTGTTCCCAACATAAATTTCACACCAGACATAACTGTCCATTTTGCACCCATTTACAACTGTATATATATGTGTGTATAGATATGTGTGATTTTTTTCTCAAACATACCATGCAGAAGTCATTCGACAGTAGGGAAAATGTATGTATATATATATATATATATATATATATATATATATATATATATATATATATATATATGCGATCTACTATATTTGGTTGAATTTCATTTGGTCGAAAATGATTTCAGGCAGCCCACTTCACTGAAACCTCATTTGACTGAAAGCACATTTGGTCGAATTACATTTGGTCGAAAATGGTATTTAACTCCTGCCTCACTGCAGGGCAACCCTGGAGTGAAAATATTAAGTTGGGGGTGGGGGCACAGCCCTTCACATAATTGCAGTTTATGCACTATTATATACGTGTGTCCATTAAAAATACATTAAAACATATAACATCAGTAAAAAATATATGTGTGTTTGTGTGTGTTTGTATATATGTAGACATACACGTATATATCTATATCTATATATATATATATATATATATATATATATATATATATATATATATATATATATATATATATATATATATATATATATATGTGTGTGTGTCTGTATATCTGTCCACATACATGTGTGTGTGTGTGTGTGTGTATGTGTACAGATATACAGACACACACACACACACACACACACACACACACACATATATATATATATATATATATATATATATATATATATATATGGAGTACATTCAGACATCAGGTCCACAGTCTCTAAAACTCCTTCCTCCACAGCTGCACTGTTCTGCCTTGCTACAAAACAGAAGAGTGTCACATGTGGACACAGCCTAACATTAGGGGGTATATATAGGGACACATTGTGGGTAAGCCTATTATAAACTTATGAAGGTTGTGCATGATTCATTTCACGTTGACGTGACTGTCCTGAAGGTGGTGGGGTCTGAAACTCATGTGTCTATCATGACTTCTTTAGTTCTGCCTTCAGCTATTTGCCACACTAATATACATGTCTTGAGGTACAGAACACACACTATGATGGCTTACATCTTGTCATTCTGTGCAGATCTGCACAGTTGGCAGGTAGGGCCCACTGCCCACAGGACCAGACTCTATGTCCATAGCAGTTGTTCATCAGGACATCATTTCAGCAACAAGTCTTGATGGCACATATACATTTTTCCACATAATCTCTCCTATTATTACATACCAAGTACTACATTCAATTACATGCATGCATGTTTCACATACCTGTTTCAGTATTGTGCTCTCTTCTATGTACACTTGTATATGTCCCTTGTTTTATTTTATTTTGTTTTGGTCTGGTTTGTCGCATTTTCTCTCTCTCTCTCTCTCTCTCTCGCTCCACTACAGGGATTGAGTTGGTTTGAATAGGTTGCAGCATGGATTTTGTAGGTGATGCTCATGATCAGGTGATGTCCTCTGCACCAATTGGTGTTCACCACTTGCTAATTTCATGCAGCCAGCTGTGCAGTACTTCCAATTACCAATGTCATGGCGACCGACTACTATAAATGACTACATTATGTGGTCGTTGTCCCTTTACCTTTCCTCTATGGAAGACATCCTTCCTGTGTGTGGGCAGCAGTGTTACAGACATCAGGTATCAATACCTCTTACAACAGGACTTGCAGACACAGACCAACTACATGTTTGTATAAGGTTCCAGACCTACAGACAGTGTGAGTACTGCTGTTATATGCATTGAATACCACTAGTTTTACAGGGTTTGTGTGTACATGCTAGTTTTGCATGGAATGCAGTCTGTCTACATAGCTCTCAACTGTGGGTCTATCCACATGATGGCCAGAGGACTGGCTGTTATGTTTTGTCTGTTCTCCACATGGGTCTTGTCTCTGACATAACAGTGGCATTCTCTCTGTTGAGTGCTATCAGTACAAGGCAACATCCATTTGTGTTTCTGACTTCATATTCCTGAGTAAGGGTATGTTGAAGCAATCCTGTAACACTAGCAACTTTCACAGTGTATAACAGCAATATTGCAAATATGGCCCTGTGTTCCAGCCTCTGCCCTCCACCTATATACCAGGCTTTGTCTAGATGTCATGCAGTAAGAGGTTGCAAAGTAGTGGCCTATCATTATTTAGTGCTGGCATTCCTGTTATCATTCCAGTGATGTTGTGGACTCCCACACAAATTGTGGGGTAGGGTCCATATATATGAGGGCTATAGCTGGACAAAACGTGTGTGACATTGTACAGTCCAGAGGTAAGTGTATGTAAAACTCTGTTATATGCCCTTGTAAGACATTTTATGAGGGAGGGATATTAATTGTTTTTAACCTAGGCTGTTACAACATGTGAGGGATATCAGTATTAAGACACATTAAGGTATATGTCTATGTGACACTGATACTATTACAAATGTACACTCTGTTACTCCTGTTGATGATACCTATAATGGTCCTAGGAGAAGCAACAGAAATAAAAATAAAAATAAAAATAAACAACTAGACAAAAACTGTTCTTCGGATAATAACATTAACAAGACTAATAACAGGAACCAACAATCAGCTTCTTCTTTTTTAGGGGCTCAGAACAACCACACCCGGAGGGGGAACAAGAACTGGAATCATTGAATTCTGAGCTTGTTAGTCTAGATTCGACCTTTCCCACCATTGCTACTAATGTAAAGGGTGATTTTGTTATATATAATTTTACTGCTCTTACACTGGAACCTGAATTAGTTGAATTATTGTCCTTGGGTAATACTTTTGTTCCAAGTAGGCAATGTGATGTGGCCAGAGTCCTTTTAGATTTAAAATGTTATGTTAGAAAATTAAATCTTAAGCTCTTGTTCCATGACTCCACACAGCCTGTAACTGGTAAGTTAAAGCTTTCCAGCGTGTTTAATCCGCCCCTACATGTAGCCTTGAAAATTTTTGAGTACGCCTGTGAATTAGATATCAGGCATATAGGTAACACATTCACAGTTAAGAGCAGCCATTTTAATATCACTAAGGAACAACTTGCTGCCCTTAATAATATACGTGCTACTACTGTCAGACTTATTAAGCCTGATAAAGGGGGCGGGTTGGCCATATTCGAACACACTGACTATGTAGAGAGGATGCAAAAGGTCCTAAATTCTCCAGCTTATGAACCTAGTACCCCAAACCAGTTGAATATTACTTCAAAAAGGATTAGGGGGTATTTCAGAGATTTATTTATTCAAGGGAGAATTGATAAGGACATCTTTGACTACATAGACATTTTGCAACCTAGGGTGCCAGTAATGTTTGGCATCCCTAAGGTGCATAAAAGTCTTAATGATCCACCGATGCGTGCCTTGGTCGATGGGAGAGCCTCTCAGTCTTACCCTGCCTCTAAATTTATTGATTCATTACTTTCCTCTTACTTGGAACGTATTCCAAGTATCTGCAAGGATTCCTGGTCCTTCTTGGCCAAATTGAATGAGATTAGTATGGATGACAGCATCAATTTTCTAACAATTGATGTTGTGGATTTGTATACTTCCATACCGCACCAGGAGGCATTGGAATGGATTGAGCTACTACTGACTGAATTAGGAGCCTCTAAAAATGATATCATGAATATTACGGAACTCCTTGATATTGTCCTTTCTTCCAATTTTTTCCTCTTCGAAAAGGATTTGTATATCCAAAAACAAGGTGTTGCAATGGGTTCCCCATGTGGGGCCTCCGTAGCCAACCTATTTATGGCTTATTGGGAGAAACATTTTATCTTAAGTAATAATGATTGGAGAAATGAGCTTGTGTTTTATACACGATTTTTGGACGATATGTTCATTTTGTTTAAGGGAAAATCTGATCGAGCGTTGGAATTTCTGGATTTCCTCAATCAGACTACTACTTTTCTTAGTTTCACCCATAATTTTGCCACGGATGCCATCGACTACCTTGATGTCAGGTTGACTAGGGACCCCTTTTCTAGTTGTTTAAAATCCACCATTTTTAGAAAGAAAACTTATGTAAACTCCTTCCTGCACTTCTCTAGCGCACATCCATTCAAGGTCAAGAGAGCTATTGTCAAGGGTCAGCTAGTGAGGGCCGCTCGAATGAATACTGACCACTCAGATTTCTTAGACGAATGCACATTTCTTAAGAATCTATTTCTAAACCGTGGATACCCCTTCCAACTAATAGATGATCTGATTGACGAAGTGGTTAGTAAGAAATTGAATGGTTTTTTTAACCCCATTCTTACATGTTTAAGCAATTCTGATGATGCTTCCACTTCTCAATCTGAAGTTCAACTTTTTACATCTATACAACTCACAGCCAATTCGGCTGTAGAGGATTGTCCATTGCAATATCCATGTAGTTTTATCACTACTTTTAACATTAGCTCAAGTTCTATTCAGGAAATGATGAACAAAAACTGGTTTTTCATATCAAGCACTCCATCTTTGGTTGAGAAACTAGGAACTAAACCCCGAATTGTATACAAAAGGGGCTCCAATCTTAAGGAACTCTTGCAGAAGCACCCTGGCCTTGATGTGCAGAACAGGAACAAGGGTTGTTATGCATGTGGCTTTTGTTCTTATTGCCACTACATTAAGAACGGCAGCACTTTCTCTGTAAGAGACAGGAAATTTAGCATTTCTCACAAGATTACTTGTAATACCAAATCGATCGTTTATTTAGCCTTCTGTTCTTGCTGCACTGCATATTATGTAGGCAAAACAGACAGAAGGTTTAAAGATCGTATTTACCAGCACGTTTATGCCATCAGAAAACTGAATTGTGAGAATGCTTTGGCAAAACACGTTGCTAGCTGTCCTGGTCATTCTTTTTCATTCATGGGCATTGACCACATTGGTGATTCTATCAGGGGTGGACCTACATCCATTTTCTTGGAAAACTGTGAACTGTTATGGCAGCTCAAACTCGACGCATTTAACCCACCAGGGCTTAATGATAGTTGTAATATCTCTGCCCATTTAAAATACAAGTCATACTTTAGGTAGTCTTCTTAGACTTGTTTTCTTGTATATACATTTTTATTTTTACTTTTAACAGAGTAGTCTTTTATTTTTATTTCTTTTGTACTTGTTTCCACATAAATTGTTTTTATATTTATTTAATAAGATTGCTGGCGTTTTTATATGCTTCACCAGCAGTATATATTAATATATTTTTTCTTTTCTCCTTTATTTTTGAGTATTTATTATATTTATCATTTTTGAATGTTATGTTATTCTGTTTAACTTTATTAGAGGACGACTTGCTGACAATATATTCTGTTCTGTAACTTAAAATATATTTTTTTGTCTGTAAATGTATTTACTTTTTCTTTATCTAAATAGTGTACCTTTTAAATTGGTTGTTTGGTTGTTAATACCACTTTAAAACCTTTCAGTGTGGTTAGGAAGTGACGTGATCACTCCCTACTGTTTTTAAAAATCTCATTTTCTTGTTTCCCATTCACTCTGAAGAAGCTACCTTCTTTGAGTAGCGAAAACGCTGTGTGTACTTATTTATTGTAATAAATTGCGTTAAGGACTTTCTGCCTGGTGTGTTACTGCTGAGATCCATTTGCCTTGTTTTCACTGTTATAACATGTGAGGGATATCAGTATTAAGACACATTAAGGTATATGTCTATACATTTTCATATATTTCACCATGGGAACAATGGTGGGCTAGTGCTTGCTGTCTTATAGACTGTTCTGTTTGGCAGTGTGATAGTTATGTTTTAAGTTAAGCATTGTTATGTACCAGATACATTTTCATTGTGACAACTTAATTCTTTTCCCCCTACGGGGTTAAGTACAGAGTGCAATTGGAGGCTGCTGAACTACATCTGTAATTAATAAGTGTTAATTAGTTCTTATCTTCAAGGCAAGTGCTTTTTTTACTGTTGTACTACTTGAAGGCCTTAGCCTGGACAGCAAGATATGTTATGTTTTCAGATTACTGTATCAAATGTTTTATATATATATATATATATATATATATATATATATATATATATATACATACATACATACATCTACATATATAAATATGTTTTCCCTACTGTTGAATGACTGTGCTGCATGGTATGTTTGAGAAAACATCAGATTAATTTATGTCTCAAATGGCTTAGTTGTAAATCACTTTGGCTATAGTGTGCAGTGTTCTGGGATTGAGACTTGCAAGGGCTGATTATTTTGTTGCTGGGCAGAACATTGGCTGTTGGAGACAGAGTGATTAAGGCACTTTAAAGCAGTTGTAAGTGAGTTTGCGTGGAGCTAAGCAATGCTTAAATGAGCTCAATTTCACTTATGCCTGCTTACTGCCACTTAAACCAGTGCTAATTTCAAATAAAGAAAAGAAAAAAAGGGAGATAGGAAAGTGGTGAAATTGGGTCAAGCAGGGGGAAAAACAAGAGAAGAAACAGGTAGGGATGTGCAGGACAGGTGTAGGAAAGGACCATAGCTCTGCATTTCTTTATCAGCAACATCTGCTTTCAATGTGGGCAGTTTAGAATTTGGAGCCTCACACTCAGCAGGGAGGTGTGTGGGCATCATACAATACAGATGATTGGTAGAGTTAGATTGTGTGATGGGTACATATCTCTGGGTGAAATGCAGAGCTATGTATGGGACATGATTTTTTGGGGGGACAGATGCCCTTTTTTTAAAAGTGAGAGTAGGATGTTAAGGAAGGATTATAGGTAAGTGTGGTGAGGGAGGTTTGGTAGGAAAGGTTGCATTTGCAAACAGACAAGACAGACAAGACAGCAGACAGGGTTGATGTATGACACATGGGGGGGGGTAATCACCTTGATGGAGAGGGTGGTTGGGAATCCGAGGCTCATGAGCCCCCCAGATGGTAGTAGTGGCATTGATGTCCCCACCTGATGGCAGTTACCACTACTCCTTCACAGCCCCGAAGCTGGCTGTGCTGGGCCTGGGCTGGGGGGTCCACCTGCCCCTCTAGCTGCACCAGCCTGACCTCCAGCTGGCACAGGCAGTCATCCAGCTCCATCTGGAGGACACTGCACACCATGCCGTAGACCTCATCCCAGTGACAACATCCTCACCGTGTCCACTTGCGGAGGGGGTGAGTCCCGTCCCCTGCAGCGGTTTTGCCCAAGGGTGGTACATGACCAGCCGATGAGGGAGGTGTAGGTTGGGTCCCAGACTTGCTGGGACCCAATGCCTCAGCCAGGTGGGGTGGGAGAGGCGAATCTGCTGTGATCTGCCTTCCCATATGTGCTATGGTGTGGAAATTAACAATGAATATTGGTTAGTCATGCATAACACATTACAACATTAGTCAAAATAGCATGCATGGATATTCCCATTTACCGAAAACTGGACAATTATAACAGTGCCATAGCAAACAGTACCCATGCATATATGGAATGGCATTCAGAGTTGCAACAGCATGATAGTTAGTGGTATGTCAGGCAGGCAATAACAATGATTGTCCAACAGGGAATATTAGTATGCACACAGTTTAAACAATGATAAACCAAATGGAACAATGGTCCGAACAGTAGAGGTTTGTTTAGGAACATACCCATGTTGGTTTCAGTGTGATGGTTGGATCAGTTGAGTGGTGGGGTAAGGGAACAGATTCAATTGACAACTGCTATCAAGTATATTTATCAGTACACTACTATTCACTACTCTACATTCTAACCACACTTACATTCTACCTGGGCCTTGGGGCTGCTACAACACACTAACAGCTGTAGATATCAAGAGAGCAATTGTACCCTTATTTTAGTTATACACATCATACCTGTTTCTATACCAATTTCTTTACCTGTGGGCCCTGTGCAGATGAACTGTGTGCACATTACATTGCTGTTTCTACACATATTTCAAATTCACATATTAGTTGCAGGCCCTGGAGTGTGTGTTGTGCCTTTGACATATATCTACTGTGACATTCTCTGTGTGCAGGTTTCTTGGCAACTAGGGAAACTATCCATGACATCGTGACACTTGAGGGGCTTGTCTGGGCCAGACTGTAGGGTGTGGATGTCTAGCTTGCATCTATTTTTAGGACTGGAGCTGATCAACACAGCAATTGTACACCTTTCATAGTTATACACATCATACTAGCATTTCTATTCAGATTTCTTTATCTGTGTGCCTTGTGTGGAAAAATGTATTTGTTGCACAATATCACTTTTTCTGTCCAGCTGTCCAGATTGCAGTTTACAACTGTAAAACCAGACTGACATGTTAGTGGTGGTCCCTGGATTTGAATTGTAGTGTGTGTGCAAAACTGAACTATAGGTCTAGCTCTTATCAGGCTGAGCTACTGGGCAGGTGTTGTGTGTTGCATGTTGCATGTGACATTTCTATCTAGTACATATTTTTGTGCACAGTACCTTTATTATCACATGTTGCATTATTTGTTTCCCATTTTCAGTACAAATTATGCATACACAACAGACATTGGTGTCACTGTTTGAGAAACATGAGCATATTAGCTAGATTGCACATATGACTGTTTTACAACCACATACTGCAATTTAGATTCCTGAGTACACAGTGTAGGTTTTAAGTCTGCACCTGTTAGTCTTATACATTTCAGTACATTCACAGTTACATACAGCTGAAATTGAAAGGTTAACACAGGACAATGCTGGCAGACAAACAAGTAAAACACATTCTGATGGAAATATGTACTGTTGCTTTTTTCAGTTATTTGACATGCCCAATCTAAAGTATGGAGACAAGCAGTGCTAAATCAGTTCACCTCAGTTAATGCATTCTGCAGGACATACACATTTCTATTTTTGAGGTACAAGTAAGATGAAGCACACCAGTGTTTGGGATCACCTTTTTTAGTTTTGCCATACATATCTGTGTACAATTCAGAAATCCACAATTACTATTCCTGCATGATCTGCATAGGGGAAAGCTTTTCATTTCTAAGTGTTACAGTAGCCATGACATGGCACTTTCTTGGCAGGTTCACTCAGATACACTCATACATATTCTAATATTCCTCTCCTGCATATTGTACCTTGTTTGCTACTGACATCTATATTACACAGTATCTGGAAATAATCCATTGTAATGCTGGCAGCCTGACACAGGCATTTATTCCTGACTTTTGCAGCACAATTATATATACAGGCAGTACTACCATTACTATACTTTTTATTTCTTACTGCTAATATTAGGAGGTATTCTGTACTCACCATAATGCTGACACAGCCAGGCCAGTCACTGGTCATGAGCCTCAACATTCTGGGACTTCTCCACAGCAGCTCTATGGGGAGACATGACACATTAATCACACCTGCACAGTCACAAGTTGAACTTTTTCCATACTTAGTTAGAGATACATAAGACTGCATACTTACAGACACATGGGACATCCTGCGCTTGGGTTTCTTGGATCCACTGATCCAAGAATGCATCCCTCCTTAGCTTCAGGTCATTATGGTGGTGACGTACCTGCTCACCAGTCCGGGGTATGACAGTGGCACTGGTGAAATCACATGCAAGCTGGTCCCAGGTCTCCACTTTGTACTGGGAGCCCTGATACTGGCCCTGCAGCAGCCTGCTGTCATGGCTTTTTACTAGGTGCCCAACCATGACCCCGGACTCCTGTATGCCCCAATGTTGCACTCTAACACCTTTGCCTACACCAGACATTTTGGTCCTGCTGTGAGCAATCCCAAATGGTTATGGCTGTATTCCCACCTGTGCGATTTAAATAGGGCAGTTTTCCCACACTTTTTCTTAACTGGCCAGTTTTAATATGCTAAATTATGCTTAGCTCTGTGCAAATCCACATAGCAATGCTTGAACCAAATAAGCACAGCTGAAAGTGGGTAAGCAATTCTTACAGTAGCAAAGCATTGCTTAAATCTATTTTTTTACATTAAATTTATAAAGTATTTTTTACATTTATATTTTATATATTCCCACCCCTACTGTATTATAGGTGAGCCATATGATTGACATCTATCATTCAAATTCCTTAAGAGTTTATTAAATAAATTGGCAGGGGGGGATTCGAATCGAGCATGTTCTACATGCTAAACCATGGTAGTACCACTACTCTACAGCAGCTTGGTGACATTTTCTATCACATTAGCACTTGTCTATCATTTTCATTGCCTTATTCTTGCATGGAGTTTCGTGAATCCTGGGGATAATTTTTTTCTTCAGAATATCATTCATTTCTAAAAATATTTTGTATAAATGGACAAACCCAAAAATGTGGAAGTATACATTAGCATCTCTTATACTGAAAAAAGTCAAGAATCCCATTTTATCTTACTCATTTATGACAATCTCCATGCTAACCTCAAATTATAAATCATGTCAGTCTTGTCTAGTGATTAAAATTAATACTGCCATCTTTAGCAAGTGAGGATAAAATATGGTATAAAACCAAAATAATATTAGTTAGTTGCTAAAGATTTGTTTATACAAATGAGCAAACCCCAAAACATGGAAGTATACATTAGCATCTCTTATACCAAAACAAGTCAATAATCCCATTCTATGTTTCCTGACATCAGAGCTTATGCAATCTCCATTTTAACTACAAATTATAATTCATGTCAGTCTTGTTTAGTTGATTAACATTTATATTGCCATCATTTCAAAAGAGGATCAAACAGGGAATATAATTAAAAGATATATGATGATGGACTTACTAACATTATTTCACTAAAATACATTCAAAATAATGGAAAATCTTACATTCAGATAAAATAAATATAATATTAGTTATCCAGAGATTATGTTTATGTTGGTTAAGATTTAAAACTTAATTGGTACTGTAAAGAAGTCAAATATTTAGGAATACTGTAACTCAATGACTTACATATTATACAATCAGGTATTTTATTACTAAAATCTCTTAAGGAAATAACCCTAAATTGCAGCAAAGTATTTCAAATTATATTATTACCTGAAGTATATGTAATACAAATACTGATTTGATGCCAAATAGAAAATATATGAAATAAATAAATAAGTAAGATATTCATAGCTTTTCTTTAGTATCTGACCAAGAATAGATCTGAATCTACATATTTCATCATGGAATAATAATGGGATAGCATTTCCTGGGATCAGATCTTATGCTGTTACTTCCATGTTTATAACATAATAATTAATCAAACTGAGATGAGAGCACAACACCACACGTTGACTTCATCAGAATGGTTAAACCCTGTAAACAACCCCTTTAATTATCTCTAAAAATTGGCGCCAAAAATAGCAGCCAATGAAAAGTTTCAAACTGTTTAAAGAAACTTCAATGTCAACAATGATAGACTCAATCTCATTCTAGAGTGTATGTCCATCATCCTAGATAATAATTTTATTTTTTATGAGGGAGAGTATTATAGGCAGACTAGGGGTGTGGCTATGGGGGCAGCTTGTGCCCCCATTTATGCCAACCTAGTAATGATGGATTGGGAAGACAACAAGTTATTTAACAATCCGTACTTTCAGTATGTCAGATTGTATTTTCACTTTTTGGACGATATTTTTATATTATGGGATAGCCCCCATGCAATATAGATACCTTTCTGAGTTATATTAATAGTACTAGCACATTTTTGAAATTCACACATAACGTTGAAGGAGAAAAAATAGCATATTTGGATACTCTTATTATTAAGACAACAACAGGATTTAAATCTAGAATATTTAGGAAGCCAACCTTTAGCAATAATTATTTAGAATATGAGCGCAATCATTCGAGGAAAATGTTTAGGAACATTTTCAAAGGACAATGTATAAGAGCTGCAAGGATGACCTCATGCTATGAGGACATGATTCAAGAAATAGAATACATGAGCTCCTTATTTTTGGAGAGAGGGTATCCACAAGGTTTAATTAAGGATGTGGCCAACTATGTATTGAAAGAATGGAATAAGAAATACAAACCCTTATTGGGTGAAAGTGCTTTCCCACAGGTCCCTGAAATTATAGTAGCCAATAATGTGCAATATAATAGGGCATGTATTGTTAAATATTATGCTGAGAAGGTTAAGCACTTAATAGGTAATAGTTGGAACATTCTGAAGGCAGATGAGGACATCTGCCATTTATCAGATGACAAACCTACTTTCATCTTTAAGATGGATAAGAATATTAAAAGTACTCTGGAAATGAGTAGTGGAAATGGCATTAGGAGTAACAAGATTGGTCACACACAAAAATGTGGAAGTTGCAACTATTGTCATTACATCTTAGAGAAAGATAGCATCATGGACAATGTAAACAGAACTGAAGGTAGATTTAAAAAGGGAAACTGTAACACCAGGCATTTGGTATATCTTGCGAAGTGTATGCTTTGTTCAGGATATTATATTTGAAAGACTGAAAGATTTTTGAAGAACAGACTATATGACCACCAATATAACATTAGAAAAAAAGGATTCAAATAATGCATTATATAGACACATAGAGAAAGAAGGGAATGACCTTTTTTAGGTTCGCCATCCTGGAACAGGCGTTTGACAATCCTAGAGGTGGGAATCTTAAAAGTGTGTTGGGGGAGAAAGAGGTAAAGTGGCAGTTATTATTAGATGCCACAACTCCCCTTGGATTAAATGATAGTATTTCCGTCAAACCTGTTCTGATATCATGTTGTTGATATGATTGTTATTAATTATTAATTATTTATTTTAATGGTCAATGGATTGTATTCATAAATGTTTTAAACAGTTGATGTTTCTTTAAACAGTTTGAAACTTTTCAATGGCTGCTATTTTTGGCACCAATTTCTAGAGTTATTTAAAGCGGTTGTTTATAGGGTTTAAGTATTCTGATGAAGTCAACGTGTGGTGTTGATGAAAGCGCTCAATCATTTGTTTTAAATAAATTACTGTGAGACAACCCTTGCTTTTGATTTTTCCATGGATCCCTGATACTCGAATCTTGTGTGCTCAGAATTTGGACATAATTAATCAGTTAGACATCATACTGAGTAAAATGATAACAAATTCATTGAATTGTTTGCATTGGTAAAAACAATAACTTACGAAATCAATCCCTAAATGTTATAGCTAATAGAGTGCTGTGGATATTAAGTGACAAATTATACATCAAAAAAACAGTTTACTGACTTCATGCATGTGTTATCCTCATTTAGCAATCTATATAAACTCGTATTTTCCCATTGTTCTTAATAAAACTTGAAGCTTTTCTCCCCAGCTTCTGCTTTAATGGATCTGTTTCAGCTCAGTTTGGCTATCCTAGTAAATAAGCAACTAAAAATGTCTGCATTGATCTTTGAGAATTTCATGGATATATGCTTGTCATGACCCTACATAAACCCTTACATCTTCCTCTTCTACTTATTTCCTTTCCTATTAGTTCTACCTGATAACTCTTTTATGAAGATTAGGCTTATACATGTTTAATAACAAACATATCAAACATGTATAAAGTGATTTTCCCATGTGTTGGTCTATTGTACCTATTCATAGTTATGTTTATAACCTGTTTTGGAGTTCTCAAATTTGTAACTGTTATATATTTCCATTTTTTATTGCCTTAGACTGTATTATATCTTTGTGTATCTTTGATTTTTCTTATTTTTCATAAAATTTTATAAGTATGTTGGAGCTTTTCTCCTCGGGTCTCCATTGAAAATGGGCTTTAGCCCAGTTGGACCAACCCAGTTAACAAATGTCAAATAAATAAAAATAAAAAAAATTATGCCAGGATGTACATGCTATAATTCTGAGGAAAATTACTTTCAGAATGAATGCATTTCTTTACATTTTTTAAATGCTTAAAAGAAATCTATCTATATATCTGTACATATGGATCCTTATCAGATGACTGAGTTTTCAGAAACTTGAAATTTTTATGGTCGAGACCATATGATCAAATTTCCAAAAACTCAAAGATTTAGAATGGAGATTGCAGTACAGTACAAAAAGGAAAATGTATCATTGTCCTCACTGTAATGCGATCTCAGAGTTAGTATTTTTAATTTGCAGGGAGTGTGGGGGGTGCAGTCCCACTGCAAAAATTTAAAAAAAGAAGTTAGATTTTTGTGGGGTTTTTTTGGATGTTCAAGTTTTCATTTATATATATATATATATATATATATATATATATATATATATATATATATATATATAAATAACTATTTTTAAAATTGTCTGAAGCACATTTGATTGAAAAGGTTTTTTTGGTGGTGAAAAACCCTGAAAGCACAAAATATCAAAGGCTCATTTGACTGAATTCTCATTTTTATAATGGTTGTAAGTATGATTATGAAAATTAATGACTGACAGAAAAGGTTATAGTGGCTGATGTGTGTGCAAGAGTTTGTGGATTTAAGTGTTAGGGTCAGACAAAGGTAAGGTGATAGATTTACTGTTTTGCATGTTTGGTGTGTGTGTTCTGTGTCCATTTGTCTTGTGCTGTGGTACTTTTAGGGAAGGGATTTTTAGTAACAAAATATATAGGATGTAGGGAAGAGGTAAGGTTAGGGTTAGCACACATGAGTAAGGTGGGGAAACCTATTCCCTAACAGTACCACTACCAACACAACACTTATCTAGGTTTTGAATTTGGGGTATAGGATACGGGGTATTTTCTGATGGATTAAGTTTTTCAATATTTTTTGATTTGATATTATGAGTGTCTTGATGAAATGAAGTAGTTTTTTTTTCTGATGAAATGTGCTTTCAGTCAATGAATTATAATCATATATATATATATATATATATATATATATATATATATATATAGAGAGAGAGAGAGAGAGAGATTGTCAATTGATAATATAATACACAGTTACAGATTAGATCATGTGGGCTGATTGATAGTGCAAAGTGCTAAACAGTTTATATTTTCCAAAATGCATCATATGACAGAAATTGAATGAAGGAATTATCCAGCCTTCTTAAACTATGCAAATTCAATATAAACAAACATTCAAGCCAATTTTATCTGAACCTTATAAAATTGTAACAACCTGTATATCTATCAGGTCAGAACTCTATTTCAAGTATTTGAATATACATTTCTTTGAAGCAGATGAGATCATGATACTTGCTATGGCTAGAAAAACAACATCATCTTCATTTTGGGGAATATGTACTTGGAAATTCTCACACTGAACATTTTATATGCCACATTAGATTTAAAAGTAGCAAATACAAATACACAAGTTGCTGGAGGAGGTTGGCAGCATTAGACAAAAATAAACATCAGTTATTACTAAGCTAGCATTATAGTGTGCAAAGTGTTGCAATATATTCTAGTTTAGTAAAAAGAGAACTTTGTTATGCACTCTTCTGATTTAAGAAGAGTACTAGAGAATGATTTTTAAGCACATCTCAGCAGTTTTAAATTGTACTCTCCTTTTTGAACATATAAAATAGGACCCACCAAATAGTGTTGAGAAGCAAAAGCTTTGTGTGTGACAGCACAGAGTGTATCACAGCTTTTAAAGCTGTTACAAGATCAGAGATATACTTTGCTTCACACCGTTGCCTGTGAGGCAGCACTGTGTTTCAGCTTTCAAAGCTGTAAACCACTTTACACTCCTACAGTTTCTTTTCTTTTTTCTCTCTCTGTGTTGTAGTACATGGAAACAACTATTTAGTACAAAGAAATATCTAGGAGCATTAAGTGTGTTACAGTTTCCAAAACTGTGAAACATTTAGATCTCCGACTCTATTTTTCTTTTTATCTCTCTAAGTGGCAGTATATGCAAAAGGTAAAGTTTTATGCACGGCAAAGAATTATGGAAGGAACTCTCCAATAATAACTAAGTTATTATGTATTCTTGAAATGGATTACCTCTATCACTGTGTTTTGGTTCACTCTTGAGGTGAATTTTAAGATATCTAGTTTTTAAGTGTATAAAAATTTGGTCATGATTAGTAACCTGATCATAATCTTCTAGCTTAATGGATTGATATAACACACTCTGCAATATTATGAAGTTGAACATAAACTGGGTTAATTTAGAATGTGAATTATATAAATTAATTTATTCTGATATTATTTACTTGCACAAAACTTATTAAGGAAGGTTATTAAAAATGTTAAATTTTCCATATTTACATTAAAAACACAAAAATGGAATGATATAGTGCCATATTCTGTGTGAAATATGTAATTCATTGATTGTAGTCAAAAATGACATTGAAACAGGGTGGTTGATATATAATGCTCTGAAATATATATGTTTGTTAAAGCAGCATTAATATTGTAAAACTTGTATGATTTACAGTGAACTAATGGTGCATTACATATACACCACAGTTTTGCCATTGATGCTTGCCATCTAACATGGTGGCTTGGGAGGATGTGGTCAACGGACCACATTACCTTGCCAGAAATGGTCTGCACCTTTCTCCTGTAGGCTTTCATATACTGGCTAATACATTATCTATCCTCATAGTAACTTTCATACGCAATGCCAAACTGATAATCTTAGCGACATGGCAATATCAACTCAACTGATCCTCAAGGTGTTACTGCTCAATGCCAGGAGCATTAAAAAAAAAAACAAAAAAAAACTGCACAGTCTTCAAGCCCTCCTCACACTCGAAAATATAGACATCTATGCAGTTACTGAGACATGGTTTAAAGGTGACAGAGAGTACTCCAGAAGTGCAAAGATTCAGTGCCTTCCAACTTTAGACCAGTAGCTGCACAGACAGGGGCTAAAGGTGGAGGTGTCTCAATATATGTCAATAACACGCATACCACTAGAGTGGCCAAACAGGATGATGTGCTAGAGTTCCATGTGCAAATCACCATAGACAAAATCCCATATTATACCCTAACCAGCTATAGGTCACCCTCCATGTCCCAAAAAAATCACAATGCATACTTGGATTTACTGGAGACACTTACCATCCAACCTAACACTCTACTCATGGGAGACTTTAATTACCTCTTTATAGACTAAGAATCCTGCATGGCTTCAAATCTACAGGCACAAAGATTTTTGGACTTTGTAAATACAAACACCCTTGACCTAATAGTGAATAAGCCCACTAGAGTGACTGCGGTGGTGGATGACGTTTCCTCTGGGGTGCAGCAGGTATGACAGGAAAAAAAGCATAACTTACTTGTATAGGAAACACCACAGGCAAAAGCACTGTGATGGTTACATAACACTGTCTGTCATCTAAATTGTGGCATACAATCAAAATAATTATCCTCAGCAAACATGCCTTGCTCCTGACTAAAATGTAAACTGTGACATTAGATATATACTGTTAAGCACATGAAAATTCTGAGTATTACAGTTACCTTGCAGATGCATGCTGGGTAGTCTTGCATTAATAGTAACATGCATGGAGCTGCAAATCACACCACTCCTATAACACTGTTATGATATATTCTAGGTAAAATAATGTACAAATGTCTAACACATACCTCTCGCCTTCCACTGCTCCTCCAGCCTGTGCCCAATTCCTGGTACTATTCTCATCACCTGCAAATGGTACACAATATATATGAATGGCACAGACTACATATGTGTAAAATAACATGGAAATATAATGAGCAGCATGTTCTCTAGCTTTGACATGAAATATTATTACGGGATTGTGCTTATTCCTTTATTGCTGTGTTAGACAAAATACTTTACACAATGAAAGAGTACTGAACGCAAACTGGAGGACATGAGATTCAAAACTGTAACTCCTAACTATATCCGTAATATAACACTGACACCTACCTGTCTAGCTAACCAGTCTTAGCGGTGACTGTGTGGAATAACTGCAGTTAAAAACATCAAACCAGGGAAGGAGTAAAAACATGGATCAGGGCTTCCACATTACAAGATTGGTAAACTAAAGTCCAATGTACCCTATATGCTGTGCATTTGTAAACTAAGACATGCAAACCTGACTGCAGGTCAGCACACTAGTCACAACCGAAATACACAACAGTGACATTTCATAGCTCAGTGTCTCAAACATTGCAATTGAACATGTAGCTGCACTTAACAGGCAAATACATAGGACATCCTGTTCATCACCAGTATGTCATACATCAAAATGCAGGTTAGGTAAGAGGGCAGCTAATATCTAAGTAGAATTTATTGCTATATACAAATCATACATAGCAAATATCCCTGATTTTGACTCAAATTGCATAGGACAACTGCCATCTGCACATCAGCCTTGACAAACTGGTATGTGTATATACTACCTGCTGTGTGTTATACCCCTGTTGGAATGGTACGTGATTGTGAATATGTCCTTACTAATACTGTCTGTTGCCTTTGTTTCCCTGTGACATTTACATTTCAGTCCTCACCTCTAGCCATGGATTTCCACGAGGACATGTCAGGTGTGTCTTAATTTGTTCTTACTCACATATTACTATATATCAGCCCTGCCCAGGCTTGAACCTAGGACCCTGTACACCATCGTCAGAGCAATGTACCACTACTCCATCAGAGCTCTACTAAAATAAGTACTAGTCTAGTTACCTTTGCAGGGCATTGCAAGCCTAGCCAATTTCCTTTTAAAAGTGGGAATCAAATCTTGTACCTTATATCTGTAAGGTACACACCTTAACTAACAACAACTCCAAACCCCTGTATGTTGCAAATGTAAAGTAAATGTCTTCTCCCTGTTATATAGGTTCTGTGAGCCCTGCCCACACAAGACCTCCTGGTAAATTCTTAGCCTTACTAACATTGTATTCATATAATTTGCTCATAAGTCTGTAGTGAGCTGCACCATGAATTACTGTCAGTATAACTGAACTGTGTTGTCTCACTCTTCTTGTAGCATGTTCATAGGTTCATAGGTTGGTACTAAGCTATCAGCTCTAGGGCCTATGCAAGCCTAGCCATCACAATTCCCTGGATATTTCTTCCCACAATATTTACTTCTCTGGACCCCTGTCTAGCAGGGCAACTGACATGATCCCCAGGGTGAATTTCCTATCTCCCATCCAGTCATCAAGGTTCCTTTTGAAGAGGGCCAATGAGGCACTCTGCTTGTCATGTATGGGCAGTCTATTCCAGAGTATGGGGAGTCTCTGGGTCAGGAACCTATCCCTCCAGCATGTTTTGTTCATTGTGATGACAAGATTTAGATCCCTGGAGCGTGTGGCTCTGAGGGATTGGGATTTCTTTAAGTGGAGCATGTCCAACAGCTCAGGGTTTGAGATGGCCTTGTATGTTAAGCAGAGATCACCTCTGAGTAGACGATATGCCACAGAGTATAGCTGGAGTTTTTTTAGACGGTCAGCATATGGCATCTACTTTAGGCCTATGATTCTTTTAGTGAGGTATTGCTGTGGCCTTTCCAGCTGTTGCAGATGTCTTGTGAGGTACAAACCAAACGGGACATTATACTCTATAATGGGTCTAATGAGGAATGAGTACAGTGGGACAATGACCTCCTTTTTTCTGGACGAAAAGCCCTTAGTGATGAGGTGTGCCACATAGAAGGATTTCCTGACTGTTGTGGTGATGTGGTTATCGAAAGTGAGACCACTGTCCACCTGTGTCCCTAGGTCTCTCATCACACTTTTGATATTTAGTGTCCTGCCACCTATGTGGTAATTCATGGGTACACATGTTTTTTTCCAAAGGGGATAACTATACATTTCTTGGCATTAAGCTTGAGCCCATAGCTCTGGTACAAGGCATCTGTTTCTGTAAGGCCCTTTTGTAGAATATCCACATCATTTGGAGATTCAATAATGGCTCCCAGTTTGCAGTCAACTGCAAACTTTGTTAGCCAGAGTCCCTTAGTGTTGGCCTGTACTTCAGAGAAGTAGATGCCGAACAAGAGTTGTCCCAGGACTGAACCCTGAGGTACTCCACTTGTTAGTTGTCTGGAGCTGGATTTGGAGTCAGCTACTTTTATAGTCTGGGTTCTGTCAGTAAGCCAGTTGACAACCCATCGAGTGATGTAAGGATTTATGCCCAGCTTAGTAAGTTTATCTATGATTCCAGAGTGGGGGATGGTGTCAAAGGCCTTGGCGAGGTCCAGATATGCTGTGTGGACCACCTTACCCTCATCCACAGCTCTGGAGACTGATTCGAAGAAGTCAATCAGATTCAGGAGACAAGATCGGCCCTTCACAAACCCAAACTGGGTGGGGTCCAGTGTTTGAAGGTTGCCAATGTCTTTGTTTATAAGTTCCATGATAATGCGTTCCATGCCCTTGTAGATCAGGCTTGTCAGACTGATGGGACTGTAGTTCCTGGGATCCAAGGCAGATCCTCCCTTGTGGAGAGGGATAACTGTAGCTGTGCGCCACTCAGTGGGCACGAAGCCTGAGGTGAGGCTATGATTAAACATGACACTTAGGTGAGATGCCAGTTCATTTTGTAGTTCATGTAGTACACAGCCTGGGATGTCATTGGGTCCCACGGATGCTGTATTCTTAGCTTTGGAGAGTACGGTCCCTACCTGTGTGGCCATGATTATCGGAATTTGGCAATCTTTTGGTATTGAGATGGGCCCTTTAGGGGGTGAGAGGGAGGTGAAGTTGGCACTAAATCGATCTGCCAGGATATTGGCAATATCCTTGGGATCAGTATATTTAATGCCATTCTCTTGTAGGTCAGAGCAGATCTAAGCATTGCCATTTAGATTCTTGACATAACTATAGAATTCACTGCCTGCCTCCTTCAGTAGCCCATCCCTGATCCTAAGGTGGTATGTGCCTCACTGTGCCAATATGACCCATGGTGGACAGGATACAGATTTGGTAGTGCTGTCTGGCCTTGATGATGGCAGACTAATGGATCAGGGTGTAGCTTTTGAAGTAGAGAAAACCATGTCCAGCCATTCTGATGATATGGGGATATCAGATGTTGGCCAGGATGATGCCTGTGCACTAGTGTCCCATGTTGAGTCTGTTGGTGATATTGACTCTTCCAACACCAGAGTGATACTACCTAATGTATTAAACATGGGCATGTAACCGATGTGCATGGACACATGTCAGAGGGTGCCTGCCTACTCCTACAGGTAAATAAACATTCCCAGTGATGTCACGGATCTGACATTCATATACTTGCCTGTGCTACAGATTTTCTTGCATACCAGACGTATGTGATGCATGAAGGTCAGGAGTGTAGACACACTGAAATCATGGCAGCATTCACTGCACAGCATGACAGTATCTTACCTGTGGCATGCTCCATTCAACTGGTTATGGCAGTGCTACAGCAGTTCCGTAGTACTTATCGGGTGATGTTATCTGACTGTGCATAGCCAATTATCACATGAGAGAGGCAGGCCCCCTCTCATTAGACCCACACTTGCCCATTGGACATTGATGTTTGTGCTGCAATGTGCCCGCACATCTTCTGTTGGCAAGTCCACTGTGAGCCCAGCAGTTATGGCCAGACAGCCAACCTGCAGTCTTGTTCCTTCCCACAGAGCATCTCCACGTGGTGTCATCCCATCAAGCTCCTCGGTTGAGGAACATGTGCTGAGTATTTCCAAAAGTAGCAGAAGCAGCCAGGACTGTGGTGTGAGCTGCTAGTATGGCTGCCCTAAACTGCATTAGAGTAACACTGTCAGTTGATTCAATGTATGCCCTGTAGTGCCATTCTGACTTCATGTTGATGATGAGCATTGTGCAAACCACTGACAATTTCATCTGTATGTGGTTGCTGTGAGGTCTGATGCCACAGGATTCTGTTATTTTTACTGATCTAGGTGTCTACATTCTCTTGCTGATAATTATACCCTCTTTAACATTGACCTATGTTAATAGTAAACTTGATGGCAGTAATACATATGTTGACTTGCTTTTATGTCTGCAATAATTGATGGTCAACTTATAGGAATTGGGTTTGCATTAAAATTTCCCTTTTTGTCTGTCATTTACACATGCAGCACTATGACTGTATGCAGCACTATGACTGTATGCATACTTGTATCACTTGTGGCCTGACTTGATGCTTCCTCCATTAATGTTTTGTATATGCTCCATACTCTTATATGTTTTGATTATGTTATGTGTGATGCTCAATGTGTACATCTATTGGGTCATTTCCATTAAATGCTATCTGCGCTGCTGTTGTGTGGTAACACACGGACATCACTGTTTACTCTGCACTTCTGTGGTGTGTGACATACACCGCTGTGTTCCTTGATTAGGACTTGTGATCGCATCATTTGTTGCTGATGCCTGCTTCTTCTACCCGCTGTGTCTTCCTGATTCTCATCTGACAACTGTGACATGTCAACTTAAGACATCTGGCATCCTTGGGGGTAGGCTACTCACACCTGCAGCAGGCAAACCATCATGTGTGGCCATTAACATGTTATGAAACACAGCAATATATTTGCCGCTTTTTCAGGTGAGTATCTCAATGCACCCCCTGGATGTTTCCAGACATCTGAATCTGGCTTTCAGCATGCCATATACATACTCAATGATATTTCTTGTTGCAGCATGTGCTATACTGTATGCTTCCTCAGCAGGGTTGGATGGTGCTCTGTATAGTGTCATTAGCCATGGCTCAAGTGGATAACAGCAGTCACCTAGTGGTTGGGGGGAGATGAAACATATGTTGTCATCATGCATACTATTGACAGGACTGTATTCTGCTTCCATCCTAGCTGTATTCATGTACTAACCTAGGTGTAGTCCCTCAGGTATTTCACCATATTGAAAAGCAGCACCCAAACCTCTTTCCTTCCACGTAGCAACATGGGGAGAATTTGGCTGTGTTGTAGAACTAGTGCATGACATTTCGCCACTCCATGGCTGTATATGGGAAGTGGCTATGTTCATGTACCTTGTTACAAATTTCTGCCAGTAGTTGTGAGAGAATGCAATTGGTCACTCTCCGGAACATTCTTATCGCATCTCCTATATGCCTTTGGAATACCCCAGACACCAGTATACCTAAGCTCAGACAGACTTTGGTTTTGAAAGGTATTGAGTTGCCTCGCATAGTACACACAGATGTGTGAGGTGCACATCATATACACAGTCTGTACCAGCTGTCTGTCTAAGTGGTACTTGTCAACTGTTTCCTGCTCTAAACTTTTCCTGCTCTAACAGTTGGCTTAGTTGCAGTCTGGCTCTATCCTAACTGGCTGCTTCTGGGATGCATTGCCATATCTTCCTGTATGGCTTACACTATCACAGCCTGTTGCATTTTGTTTTCAGTAATATTATGGATTCCACAGATTTCCAGTGGGGATAGCTTCCTTTCCATGGGTTACAATATGACATTCAATGAGGGTTTTGGAACTATAGTTGGCAAAGCACTTTGTTGCATGCAAGTTGTGTTTGATGCACAAGTTATGCTTTGGAATCTGACAGGCGTACACAGAGTCTGAAACTATCTACTCTGAATTGATAATTACTAGCATGTCTTCCATAATCATGTCTTTAATTGGAATTCTGAAATCTTCCTTCTGTGTGATACACTGTCTACAACTTTGTTTTGGAATATGGCCCTTTGTGTCTTGGTAATGTCTACAACTGACAATTTACACAGTTGGCCATGTCATCTTCCTCAGCAAAATATCCAAAAGCAAGTATATCCAGGAAAAACAAAAAAAAATGGTTACCAGTGGCCAAAAGCAAAAATTAAATTTAGCAATGATACCCCATAAGAGAGTGTGCACTTGGATTCAATGATACCCCAGAAGAGAGTGTGCACCTGGATTCTAGATGACAAAGCCGTCACTAAAACAGCATGCAGCAGATTCATGAAGATAAACATTCAGTAAGATGATGTTTGCACAAGTCTCATTAGCTGCAACACTATCATAAAACTGGATGACTCCCCAACAGCAACTGGGATAGACAGGGAATTGAGGAAAAAATTAATTTTTTTTTATTTAACATTTGGACAGAGCTCATTTTCAGCAAAGGCCTGTGGAGAATGCTTCAGATGCATGTCTTTGGAATGTGGAATGTGGGGGGAAAAGGAGCATCCGGAGGAAGCCCACACGAAAGTAGGGCAGACATGCAAACTCTGTACAGAAGGCACCCCAGCCAAGAATCGAACTGGAGAACCTCTTGCTGTGAGGCAGCAATGCTAACTGCTGCACGACTGCGTTGTTCATAATAAATAAAAAAAAAAACAGACTAAGAAATTCAAAGCAATAATTAGTATGGTAATCAAGAAAAACTGTCTTTATTTTCAGACAATATTTTTTTGTAACTGATAAAACCAGAAAAGGACATCTCAGTGTTGTGGAACATTCTGAGACAGTTCAAAGTTTTTTTGGGGAAAAACCTCATGAAAAACCAGCAACATTAGTTCTAATAGTGATAAATGTCTTGCACATAAGGGCAAGAAGAAGAGGGCTTAGGAAAAGGAGGCAGCAGGGGATGGTAGGGCTTACTACAGTTTTTTTGCTAAGGATACATGATGCTCAAGTCAGAAGCTTCATGTAGTGACACCAATCAAGTAATCAGACTCGGGTCACCTATGATGTAGATAGGGACCTAGCCCTCTAGACTTCCAGCATGATTATAAGTCGAAGTTATGTGGATAAATGGTGGGGAAATGAAAAGTTTAAATGATTTCAATGTATTTGAATGGAATGTGGTATTGACCAAAGGTCTTTGTTGATTTAAAATTCATATTTACAATCAGTAAATGGGTAGTGTAAAAAAATAAGGTGAAGGAATAGCAGCTGTGGGGATGTACACGTGGACGTGTGTGTGTGTGTGTGTGTGTGTGTGTGTGTGTGTGTGTGTGTGTGTGTGTGTGTTGTCAGGGAGGCAAAGATAAAAATATAGCTGGTGATGAATGAAAAAGGCAGTATAATATAGAAACATATTCTTGCAATGAAAACAATTACACATATACATATATGTGCAGGTAAATAAAATCAATCAGAAAGGTGCAGCATGTCTGACTAGATAGCCAAAAAGTGAACTGTTCACTTCACATAAAAGAATCTAAGTAAAATGCACCCATATGTTTTAAGTCAAGTAGAAAGTCATGCCTGTCAGACAACCACTTAATTTGGGAGATGACCTCAAGGTATCTTATCATCTCAGTGAAACTTACCTTAGAGTTTTTCTTTTGCAGGAATTTTGGTCAAACCTGCATAATTATTTAACAATTCTTCTTAACAAGCCTTGTAATCTCACCTCTTAAATGTTTGTAAATCACTCTGCATAGGTCAAAAGCATTCAACCTTTCCATATAGCCAAAATTGTATGCCTTAAGTCTTAGGTTCATAGGTTCATAGGTTCATACTAGGCTGTCTGCCCTAGGGCATTTATAAGCCTAGCCAGAGTGTGTTTGGCTTTCGCCACCCATTTTAAATTAATTTTGCTATGCCCTTTTTCGAGGTTAGTATACTGTGCCTCTGTCTAACAGTGACACAGAAGTGATACCCGGGGTAAACCTACGATCTCCCATCCACTCATCAAGATTCCTCTTGAAGAGAGTCAATGAGGGACTCTGCCTAACCTGGACTGGGATTTTATTCCAGAGTGAAGGGAGCCTCTGGGTTATGAATCTGTCCCTCCAGCATGTCCTATTTATTTCAGTGCTGAGGTTCAAGTCTCTCGAGCGCGTGGCTCGATGGGATTTGGATTTTCTGAGGTGCAGCATGTCCATTAATTCGGGTTGGACATGGCTTTATCGTCAGGCACAGATCGCCTCTGAGCAGGCGGTATGCCACTGAGTAGAGCTGGAGTTTCTTTAACCGGGCAGCATATGGCATCTGTTTGAGCTCTTTGATCCTCTTGGTGAGGTAGTTGCTGCAGGTGTCTGGTAAGGTACATTCCAAAAGGGGCATTGTACTCAATTATGGGCCTGATGAGGGATGAGTAAAGAGGCACAATGACCTCCCCTGATCTAGATGTGAATCCCTTCATGATTAGGTGGGCTATATAAAATGTTTTTCTAACCACTTTGGCCACGTGGTTGTCAAATGAGAGATTGCTATCAACTTGGGTCCCCAGGTCCCTAATTACTTCTTCTGTACTTAATGGATTACCACCTATGTGGTGATTTGTGGGCACTTTGTTTTTGCCAAAGGGGATGACTATACACTTTTTGGCGTTTAGCTTGAGGCCATGGCTTATCATCTTATCCAAGTTTTTATCCCATTGCCAAAACTTTACACCAAACTCTTTCTGAATTCTGAATATTGATATAAGTAAATTACATTTTTTGTAGATTTCAAACATTTGAGATATATCTGTCTGTACAGATACAGATAAAAATACATCTGAGTAGTACAGTAATACAACCATGTATCTCTTACAGTACATGAAAATAAGGAAGAGAAGAACAGGGTACAAACACTTGAAGATCACAAGAGCAGAAAACAAGATTTTACTCCAAACATCTGGTCAATTATATAAAGAAACATAAAGCTGAAGGTCACATTAGTTTATTACATGCAGATCATTAACTATGGCAAAACAGTAAATAGTGAACAGTGTCAAACAGAAGTACATCAGAAAAGCAACAAAATGTGTGCTACATAAACAAATAGATGTACACATCCCAAAGAAATGTATAATGGAATGCATATATGTTACACACATATGCCATGTCAAAGGCAACACACAGGTGTAGATGTGTATATGTATGACTGTTAGTGGCCTAAATGGGATGTACGTGTATTTTATTTATTTATTGGCATTTGTTAACAGGGATAGTCCACTAGGCCTGGAAGAGTCCATTTTCATTGGTGGCCCAGGGAGGAAAACTCCCCAATATCAAATACAATATATAAAATATAAACTAAGAGTTGATAAGGGGTAAGCATTTACAATTGAATAGCTCAATAAAACATGCACATGAGAAGTAAAATAAGAACTATAAAAAATATAGGTGAGAATGGGATTTCTCAATGGTTGCAATTACACAGTGATTGTAATACACAACAAGTCAAATTCAGATACAAGGTAAAATTGTATAACACATATATTGTACAGCTGTGGGAGGCATACAACATTGAGAGGTTTGTAGGTGTTAGCAGAAATACGAGAAGAAAATGCTGAGTAAGTGAAAGCAAGATCACAAAGTCATGCATTATAGGGCGAGGCATTAGAGCAAGAGCAGGTCCAGATTGTAGAAAGGTAGAGGTGAAGAGAGCTTTTGAATGAGAAAATGTTTTCATTAGATCTAATAGCTGATGGTAAGGTATGCCAGACACATTTTGAGCTTGACTTTTAAGGTGGATTGAAGGTTAATTAGTAATGGGGCACCATATAAGAGCATGGGAAGTGGGTAAGTAGTGGCAAGGGTTTGTTTGGTGGAGAGGATAAGAGAAGTGATTGTGTCCGTAAAGAATGCCAAGTTTTTTGTAATTGTTTTTATGTTATTCTGGATGTTTAAATCAAAATTGAACTGCTCATCAATTATTATTCCTAGAAGTTTATTGTGGTTGACAACATCTATTACAATTTTGCTTTGGGAGAAAATGGAAAACTGAGGCTTGTCTATAAGCATTCTTTTATTGGGGTGAAAAGAAGACATTTGGATTTATTAAGGTTAAGGGATAGATGATTGTTACTGAGCCAGGATTCTATAGTTGTGAAGGCCGACTGAGTGACATACTGAAGATCTGACAAGGAGTTGCCAGAGGAGATGATGGGTGAGTTGTCGGTATATTGTATTAGTATACACTGACAGCATGATGACTGGAGGCTATTAATAAAGATGCTGAAGAGGAGGGGACATGTACATGAAATCAAATTCAATACACATGCATACACCGATGACATGTAAGAATATTTACAAAAATATAACACTACGGCTTAAAAAAATATATCAGGTTGTGCATGTGGATGTCAACAAAGTAATGTGGTTAACACACAAGTATAATGAGAACAAAGATTTATTGCAAGCAGTAGCCAGTGACTTGTGTGCAGATGTCCCGCATTATAAAATGCCCATACATTTGGCACATGTACTCCGTGTCAAGAAATTAATACATGGCAATTGCCAATAACTGCAACAAAGGCAAACATATCTGTAAAATATATTACATGGAAATATGAAGATGAAAGTGATGTGAACAACCTGGACCCACATCAGAGAAAAGCAGGACACAGCACATTTATATACTGCAAATGCATGTGTACAGACACAGGGTGCTGTAGAAGCCAAATTGAAATACATTTAAGCAAATAGAAAATGTATGTCACATGGGAAGAAAGGTTTCTGATGTCTACAGAACTGGTCATGTATAAAACACATACACAGTAATATGCAGTCATGTAACATCAACATGCATAGGTAAGCAAGCTAAGAATTTCAAGCATATACACATATACTGTCACACAAATGATGAATAAACAAATGCAGGTGTATGTTACCCAATTTGGTCATTACTGAGCACAGGACACTTCTGTGAACATCATTAAAGCACATCAGCAGTAATTCACTGTATGCTCACATGTCTAAGCTACAATTGTGTGTCAGTATGGATCCAACTATGTGCAGACACGTACAATTAGTTAATGTGTACTACTATTTGTGGGAGGTGTGAACTTATGTGAATAAGTAATAGCGGTGGAAATTTAAGATGCAGCAAACATGGTGTATTGTACTATTAAAGAGTATAGATTAATGTTACGTTGCTGTTTAAGGCAGTATGAAAAGGTGGACTGCACATAGACAGGATATAATTGTATTTATGCAGGGACAGCTGAATATGGGAGGAAAAGTAATGTGTTTTTGTATGTCATGCACACATTTAGACAGAAGTAAATGTCACAAGATGATAACACACAAGCATGACAGCTACATGGTATGCATGCACAAGAGTGCATATACAGTCCAATTAATTATATGGCAATCAGCATGTTGGCAGCATAACACAAGTGGAGCACACAAACAAAAATGTATGGACTGGAGGGACCGGGCTGATGGAGCTGAGACTACCAAATGACCTCATGAGCTATTTCCCTGAATGAATTGCACATTGCCCATGCCATATCCTGGAAGAATGTCCCCATCATATTCCTCATCTGTGTTCGGAACATATCGGTCATGACCTCCCAGATCTCCTCATAATCATCTCTGTTCCTGTCCTGGGGTCATGTCCTCTGGGGTGCAGGCATGATGGCTGAAGCAGGGACAGGTCCATCATCATCATCATCATCATCATCATCATCATCATCATCACCACCTGAAAACTGTGGCAGTGGCCTGTCATGCACTCATCATTGTCATCTAATGAGAGAATGTCCACTGGTCCTATGCTCTGTCAAGATGAATTGCAAAACACGACATTAATGAAAAGCAAATGTCTGTCATGCAGAACATTCTCATGAAGATCATAGCAGAACATACTATGAAAATGAAGGAAATGTACACATGGACAGAAACACATGTCCATTATGGACAGATGTACCTTATAAATGCCTGCTCCTCAATGTTCTACTCATAAACAGGGCATCATTATTCTTTTGTGAAAACTTGTATAGGCATAGAGACACCCACCTGGGTTATTAGTGTTGTAAAAATGTATGAATGTCGAAATCTAGAGATTGTACTGTCTGCATGTAATGATTCATATAAACAACCACCGCATGTCATTGTTAAAATGAGGAGAAAGTGAGATGACAATATTGTGGAAACTAGTAAAGCCATATGCCACACATCTGAGCCAGGAAGCATGAGAATTAACTGAACACACATCATTATAATGACTACAAGTTAAATATTTTATATGTTAAATCACCACAGCATGTCACATGAGTCTGTAATATATGTTATACTAACAGTGTTGTATGTATACAGCTGTATGCATTATATATCTACAATTAGTACTGATTAGTACCAATCAGTAGCCTGCAAAACAGAAATATCTGGATGTTGCTTGCTGACTGTGAACTGTTGTAAAGAAATGTCTGTCTGCGCAAATCTCAGTAAACCTAGGTTATGACTGGGTTTCAATAAAAGCACCAAAAGTGTAACGGGCATATGCAATACCAATGTTGAACTGAAAGGCATGCTGATTATGACTTGCTTCAGAAAAATGTCTATCTGCAAAAGTCTCAGTAAACCTAGGCTGTAACTGTGCTTTAACAAAAAATTCCAAGCTGTTGTAGGCAGATGCAATGTCCATATTGAATTGAATAGCATGACGGAAAGTCTGCAAATGGCAGTACAAACACTGACACAGTAGACATCCATTTAGTCCGCAAACTGGCAAGCTATGCACAACAGGTCAGTCAGTGGAAACACACATAAGTATAACAAGCCATACATTATAAGCAACAACCAACATACCATCACTTGTAGGCAAAACATTCACTTCAAAATATGTGTGACGGGTACACCAACCCAAGTTTGGGTTGTGGAGTACAATTTTTTAAACTGTATGCTGAAACAATGACAATGCTACATTCTTGGATTTTAATCACAGTTGTAAGCACAACTATAGTGTGATAATTCCACTTTCCTTATTGATGCATGATGGGTATTCCTGCATTATAAGCAATACACATGTTAATATGAAAAATACAGGCATGTAAAAAGGATCACATGCATTTCATTTCATAAAACGAAAAAGTAAGCAACATACTTCTCTCCCTCGATTGCTTCTCAAGTCTCTGCATCTGTTTGATGCAAAGACTATAGTTCCTGGTCCAATCTTCATTGCCCAGAAATAGAAAAGAGAAACTATAAATTATGTATTCCTCAAATAACTGTGATATACATTGCTCAGAACATTTTCTAGACAATTTATTCTTGAAGAATGTTAGATAATCACCATACACGTTTTTAAGTGTTACATAAAGGTCTTAACATCTTTGAACACAAATCTGAGGACATGAAATTCAAACCTACAACTACAATGTACATTTAAACTAGAATCTTGACAACTACCTGCCTAGCTAATCCATCTTGACTGAAAATACATGTTATGAATGCAATGAAAAGACTTGGTTTTGTGACATCACCCAGATGGGGGTGGTCTACTAATATGGATCCTGGCATTTCGAAGTCTGAACCTGTGCTGGTGATGTAGGTAAAGAGTTTGAAAAACTTCATTCATGTCAGCACTGTATTCAGAAACATTGACAGCAATGGAAACCAGTAAAGCAAATAGCCTCACATAGTGGCACAGCCCCAGGATCAGAAATAAGTCGCTAGTTTTGGCTAACAGGCCCAAATCCAATAAAAAAAAAAAAAAAAAATCAAGATGCAAAAATAGTCACAAATCTTGGCAAACAGGCAAACATCTAACTCATAAATCTCATTCCAGGTACCACACATATTTATTTGGACAAACACCAATAGAAGAGATAGAAACCATAAACCAGGTCAAGCACTTTTATACCTAGTACTTGAGACTTCTGAAACCTGATTACAAAGTTCAGTTTCCTTTTATAGATACTTCAGTTCCTCAATTAACCAATTGCCTCCAAATTTAAAGTCACAGCGTGTTTTAATGCAAAACTTAAACTCTATTTAATAGATGAATAGTACAAATAGTAAAAATCATTGACAAAATAACACTACATCTGAAGTAACACAAAATTAAAAGATAAAATATACTATTTGCAGTTTTTAAAAAAAGGAATACATACATTTAGCAAATTCAGCATGAACGTAGTCTACCAGGTAAACTCCATATACAAGATAAAATTTATTATTTGCAGTTTTAAAAAGAATACATACACTTAATGAATTCAGAAACTGTGGACATAATGCAACAGATAAGCTCTATATAAATGTAAAATGTTAAATCACAAAAACAGTGTCACAGACTAAGAATACAGAAGTCCTAAGTACTTTGTCTAGTGACACCAAACTTTATCAAGGTGAGTTAAACCCTATCCAAAACCAACAAGTTAATCACCACCAGTATCAGATTTATAAAAAATGTATTAACAAAAAATGTGTTCACAAGCAAAAACAATACAGGTCTGTGACCCAGAAGAATACTTAACCCTAAAACAACTGACTTTAAAAATCCAATGCTTTTAACCTCAGTATAGGGGCAATTGAAAGGTTGACATTAATCTCTGGTGCAGTGGTTGAATTGAGCCTCAGCTGTCAGATAAGTTTACTTTCTTCAAGTTGGGCCTCCCACAAACCTCCCCTAGGGCTTTTCTTTATAACATCAAGAACGTCAGATTTGTAGCACATATAATTAGGGCATGTTAGGGTGTGCTTATATAAAGCATTATGTAGGTTGGCCGTAGCAACTGAGTGCAAGTGTTCGCATATCCTTTTTCTAAGATTTCTTTTTGTCTTGCCAACATAAAAATAATTACACCTTTGGCATATAGCCAGGTAAATGACCTGTCTGGTGCTACAATTCCCTTTCTCGAGGTAGACTGTAATTGGGGGGGGGGGGGGGGATCCAACTTCAACCAGTTTACTATCTAAAATAAAAACACATTGATTACACATCCCAATGTGTTGTCCCTTTCTTTATAGTAATGGAAACCATTCATTCCTCAGACAGTGGAACAGTGTCATGTATCATAGAGCTTCTTTGAACAGAACCATAAAAGTTGCTGTACATAAGGGACACAGTAAGGCATGTGTAAGAACCATGATATTCCTTGGCAAAGTGCACATCTCTACGAAAATACATACATCTTCCCTGTTCTGCATTTCAACTGTTAGTCTGCCCATCCCACTCCCTCAAAAGATGAGGATGATGGTGTTCTTGAGATGAATATACTGGAATCATTAATGATAAAACTGAACTTGATAGCACTATTACAGACTATACAATATTAAAAAAAGAATTGGACAGACATATAACAGTCTGTAGCAAGCTTTACTGACCCTGCTATTAAAAAGCTGATGTTAACAGAAAGGTACAGATTATGAATATCTTTGTAGGAATTTCACAAATAACCAATTTATTCATAACCATGTCCAGTATAAACATTAATATCAATTAGTGGAATATGCTTCTGTATAGAAATGGTATGGGTGAAGTAAACCAAGATAACAATTTCAGATATGTTTCCCCTATGTGGATTGGAACCCAGAGCACACCAAAATGTATGCATGCTGGTTTTTGGACCCACTTTACTTGCTTAGTGGGTTGTTTGAGACTTTAGGGATACCAAAGAGATTACTTGTTTTTGGTTGGCACTTTGGTTTCTGAGACCACTGTTTTCTTCCATCAAAAGATCCTGGATTTAATGTGGAATTCCAGCATTTTAAAACATGGATAATGACAGAATAAGACATTTACTTACTGTGCCTACCTGGAATGATACAGAAGCAGATCAGATACAAACAGATACAGAAAATGGAGAGGGAAGACAGAGTCAAGAAACTATGAATTCAGAAACATTTTCTAAACTAGAAAAGCAATTAAAATGCATGCAGGGTCTCTACTGGGAGCACATTTATTTACACCAAAGCATAGATAAGAAGAAACTACCCAGGGGACTTTGATCAAAAGACTAATGTGGAAAAGTATGGATGATTCACTTTCTAAGGAATGGAAGGATATTTTAGAGGATGCCAGCTACAAACTTATTCGTCTGCTATTAAGGAACAATCTTAGTGTGCAAGAATCTATTATTTATTTATTATTTATTTTACATTTGTTGACCGGGCTAGTCTAACTGGATATATGTCCATTTTCAGTAGAGGCCCGGGGAGAAAAGCTCCACATTAAAACAAATAAACACACAGAGTATTAAGAATTCAGTTACAGAACATTAAACTTCAGATGCAGATAGGTTGCTAGATAAAAACAGATGTTTAAGGTAATTTAGCAAACATTGATGGAACAGAAGAATAGATCAAAAATAAGGTAAGATAATCCTTTGTTTGTTTTTTATTTTTATTTTTTGTGAACACTGTGGGAAGAAAGTCTTCAGAAGGATATGGGAGACTCCCATCTCAAATTTATAAGTAAGGAACAGAAGAACAGGGTAGTTAAAAACAGGATTGGGAGAGTAAGTGGAGGGGGAGAAACTCATCAAGAGGCAGAGGTAAATTACATCTTTCTTAGGTGCAATAAGTACAACTAGAGCAATTAGACGGTAGAGGCCTTAAAGTGGCAATAAAGTGAATAAGAAACCTGGGAAGACTGATTATGATGAAAATAGACAGAGATAATCTTAGGGTTTGAACAGGCACATAGCCAATGGTTTGTAAGGTATTGTTTTAGTTTCTTTTTGAAGAGTGTAGTTGAATACAGAGATGTAAGTTCACTGGGAAGTAGGTTCCAACTTTTCCCCACAGTATTAGAGAAACGGGAATCTCCTGCTTTGTTGTTGGGTTTATGTATGGATAAAAGAAGTTTATTGGCTGAGTGTAGGTTTGTAAGATTTTTATATTGGCAGATTAGACTTGTGAAAATTGGTATGTTTTCTGGGTGATAAAGGGTTTTATGGGCAATAATCAGTTAAAATAAAATTTGATTGTGCAATTCAAGCCAACCAAGCTGCTTCAGATTTAGGCAGTGGTGGGTTCTAAAAGGGGAGCTGGTAGCAAATCTGGCAATATTATTGTAGGAGACTGCCAGCTTGTGGAGGTTGCTTTTGGATAGATTTGTATATATAGGAGAGGCATAAAAGAGAGTAGAGACAAGGTGAGTTTGGGCAATAGTAGTTCTAGCTATGGGAGTAAGGAAGGGCTTTATTTTGTAGAGGGAGCCTAGTTTTAGAAAGGCTAAAATCACATTTTTAAAAACAGCATTGGAAAATGAGAATCACAATGACCTAGATGCTAAATTTGAGCTGCTTAAAGAAAGAATGAAAGGATATGAGCAGTCCATTAAAGAAAGAAATATTAATAAAATGAAATGAGATCAACTGGACAAAGAAGATGCTGGGAGACTTACTAGAAGGTACAATAATAATAATAACAATAATAACAATAACAAGAGAACCAACAACAAGCAAAGTTTTAGATATAACACAGGATATAGGGGAAATTATATGGGCCAGAAGACCTCAACAGTATTTTCCCAGGGGAGATCCTCACACAAAACCAGACAGGGGCACAATACATGACCACCAGAAGGCTGCCTTCCCACCATCTCATTCCCCACCATCCCAATCCCCTCTGGCTATCATCACTCTGCAGAAACCTTTGACATCACAGATGAATCAGGACAGGTATATGAGACACTAAGGTGACCAGAACTGACACAGAGTTCTACAGCATAAATTACAGGACTACCAGGACAACCAGGACCACAGAAAATCCTGCTACCAGGAACAGTAGCACCTTCACAGAGGCCCATTTTTGAGGAAGACCAATATTGACAGCACAGACACCAAACACCACACCAATACCAAAGTTAGCACCAGTACCAGAACCAGAATCATGACCACCACCAGAGCCTCAGGACTTATCCCTCTCACCAGGTTCCCCCCTACCACAACCACAATGAGGAATATTATTACAACCCACCAAGATTCCAGAAAGTACAGGAGGAATTCCAAAGATCTCAGACCCTATCCATGAATTCCCAGAGAGACAGCAGAACCAAACAGTGGATGGGGGTGAGGGAAATACAATACCTGCGCAATCCCAACTGGAACCCAAACTACAATTCAGGTCCCAGGCTCAGAGAGTGGAACCAGACACCACCACAATAATAGGTGTTCCACTTTCCTGGAATATGAAAAAAGTGTACTATCCTAAGGACTTACTTTTGTACCAAGCTGCAGGAGTGAGGTAGCTCAGGTACTGATAGACCTTAAAATGTTTGTGAGGAAGCTCAACGTAAAGGTACAGTTGCATGGCAAAATTAATGACATTGAAAATAAAACTATTGATGAAATGATAAAAAGGCCTAGCAGCTGTTGTCCACCACTATATCAAACATTAGCTGCTTTTGAAGTGAAATGTGAGATGGAGATCAGGAAACTAAACTTCCTAAGAAACAGCTTTATAACTTAACACAGGGAGAAAGAAAAGCATTGATTGAGTTAGGCAATGATAAATCCAGGCGCATAATGAAGGCAGACAAGAGAGGAGGTATACTTGTGACTGATACCACTAGCTAGAACCAAAAGATAGAGAACATGGTGGAGGATAACAGCTTTTATGAGTTATTTGCCATGGATGACATAAAAAGAGCATATGATTAATGGAACACCAATCTCATCACATTATGGGGAAAAAACTTATTACTGAAAATCTTTATAATTATTTATGGAGCCCAAACCCCCATTTACCTTACTTTTTTGGAGTACCAATGCCACACAAGAACAGAGAAGATCCAGCTTATAGACAGGTGGTAGCAAGTAGATTTTTCCTTACTGAACCCATGGCCATTTACCTTGATTACTTGCTGGAACCTTTAGCAGAAAAGAATAAGTCATACATAAGAGATTCAATGGATTTTTTGAGGAAAATAAAAAACATTACAGTGAATGCTGACAATATTTCATTAACTATTAATGTGGAATCCTTGTACACAGTGCTCCCTCACAATTACTGTATAACAGCAACTATAGAATCATTTAAGAAACATAATCAAGTTACAAAGGCACAACAGCAAAAATTAAGCAAGCTCATTAATCTTGTACTGGACTTTAATTTCTTTACTATCAATGGTAAACACTGCAAACAAAAAAAATGGTATAGCAATGGGGGCTGCCATGGCTCCCAGCATAGCTAGCATTGCCCTGGGCAAATGGGAGGAGGACTTTGTGTTAAATAACACAGACTACATACAGCATATCACATGCTATTTGGGCTTTATTGATGATATTTTTATTTTGTGAGATGGTGACACCTTGCAGCATGGAAATTTTTATTTTATTTTATTTTTTATTTTACATTTGATGACCGGGAAAGTCCGACTGGATGCAGGTCCATTTTCAGGGGAGGCCTGGGGAAAAAAACTCCACTTTATCACAATGCAACATACGTGTTGAATGTGTATACAAATACATATCATCAAATGCATAAACATACCCTTAAGACATACAAATAGACATATAAGAACATATTTTACATTTCTTCATAGAGATATAAATCAATATTAGCAAAAAAACATTGTTAGGTAAGAAAATGTATTCAGAGGTTAGAGAGGCTTATAGGTGATCTTTAGCAGACTCCTTCCAACACTGCAATGTAGTGGATTAACCTGGGGAGTCACATGGCACAGCCAATTGTTGGAATAGTGGGTTTTGAGAAGTTTCTTAAATTGCGAAGCAAAGCTTGTAGAAGTTATGTGATTTGGGAGTGAGTTCCAGATTTCTGTTATCGTACAGGCAAAGAGAGTTTTACCAGCTTCATTTCTATGTTTGATGACATTTATGAGATTTTGGTTGGTAGATCTTAAGGCTCGGGCGGTGGTGTAGGGCTGTGTTAGATCTTGTAGTGCTGGAGTTTTGTCAGGGAGGTAGTACAGTTTGTGAGCTATAGAGAGTTGATTAGTAAGAAGTAGTTGGGGCAGCTCAAGCCAGTTGAGTTGTTTGAGGGAAATACAGTGATAGGATCTATTAGAAGCACCTGCAGCAAACTTGACAATCTTGTTATAGCAAGATTCCATTTTGTTTTCTTCGCTGTGGTGAAGATTAGTCAGGATTGGGGAGGCATACAGGAGGGTGGATAATAGATGAGTTCTTGCAATAGTGGCTTTGGTATAATTAGTCATGAATTGCTTGTTCCTGTACAGGAGACCAAGCTTTTTGTTTACTTTTTTGATTGTCTGGGCTATGTGTACATCAAATTTAAGATTGTTATCGATTACTACTCCTAGCAGTTTAGTGTGTGTTGTTGGGGTGAGTGTGGTATTATCCTTGGAGTTTATGATGAAATCATTGTTCAGAGGAGGAGATCTGCCAGGACTGAAGAGAATTATTTTTTTTTTTGGGATTGAGTATAAGTTTAATGTTAGAAAACCATGCTTCAGCAAGAGTAAATTTATAATGTGTTATTGTTTGAAGTTTGCTTAAGGTTGGGGCAGCATATGATAGTAGTGTCATCTGCATATTGCACTATAGAGGCAGAGGGTGAGGATGTAGCTATCTGAGTTGTAAATAGGGAGAACAGTAAAGGACAAAGTATGGAACCTTGAGGGACTCCTATGGATACAGGAGGAAGGGAGGACAGTTGGTCCTGCCAAAGAACTGCTTGCTGGTGGCCTGATAAATAGAAGTTGAACCATGATATAGTAGATGAGTTTATGTTAAGGGTAGATAGAGTTTTGAGAAGCATGCTGTGGTTAACCATATCAAAGGCTTTAGATAAGTCTAAGAATACAGAGGATATGAAAAGTCCATTGTTTCTGTGGTTGTTGACTATGTTGGTATATGACAGTAGTGCTGTTGTGGTACTATGGGAGGGTCAAAAGCCATGTTGAGATGTAGATAAAAGGTTATTTTTCAGGAGGTATTGCATTAGTTGTGAATATACTACTCTCTAGTATTATTAATAAAGGTGATAAAATTGAGATTGTGCATTAGTTGGTGAGCTCTAGGGAGTTGCTGCCTTTGTGGAGTGGAATAATATGTGATATTTTCCACAGGTCGGGTACTTTGCATTCAGATATGGATCTATTTATGAGGATAGACATGGGGTAGGCTATAGTTTCTGCTGATAGTTGAAGGAAACAAGCGGGGAATTTTTCAGATGACAGCGTGGTTGGTTTTAGATTTTTGAGGAGTTTAGTAATACGTTTTGTAGGCACTGGAGGCAAGGAAAAGCTAGAGGGATTTTGTTGTGTATTGGGGTTAGTAGGGGTGGGAGAAGGTGTAGGGTCAGTGGTGCTACTTTGGGTGTTAGAGCTAGGACTGTTTCAGTAAAGAATTTGTTGAATTGTGTGGGGGTGTCCTCTTTGTCGGTTGGTACTGTGGGTGTGGGAGTGGCGGCTTTACCTGGGTGCAGTAATTTATTTATCTGGGAGCTAGACTTTGGAGGTAAGATGGGGGGACTATATGGCAGAGCAAGGGGGGCACTAGGTCTGAGGTTATGAAGTTAGAGTCTGTTTGAGTGAAGAATTCAGTGAGAGGACAGGCAAGAGAAGGAAGTAGAGGTATGGGGGTGATACAGTGGGAGATATGAGGGTAAAAGAAGAGAGCTAGCAGAAAGAAAGGTCAGTGTGAGGGTAGAAAGATAGGTGAATAGGCTAAGGCCAAAGAGAGTCTACATGGTAGGGTGGGGGGTGCACAGCAATGTTATGTAGCTGACCAGGAGCAGTACTCAAAGGGGCACAAGAATAGGGCAATACAGTCAGGATTATGTATTATTATCACTGAACATACGTTCATATACTGTTGCTGTAGAAGGATTCCACCAATAGAGCAGCACTTTTAATAGGGATGATCTTCAGGAGTTGGCTGGGTTTATACAAGCCTGTCTGCTTTAGGTGTCAGGGACATTCATATACATTGCTGTAGAGGGATTCCACCAACAGAGCAGCACTTTTAATAGGGATGATCTTCAGGAGTTGGCTGGGGTTATACAAGCCTGTTTGCTTTAGGTGTCAGGGACCTGGTCAGCATATAAACCACCGCATTGGGGGGTTGAGGATATGGTAGGAAAAATGGCACCAAAATCAAAGTGTGTTTTTTTAACCTGTCGCAATGGATTCTTGGAGGAAAGTGGTGATGTAATGCCATAGGAAGGCTGATTAGTTCCTAGCAGTGCCAGCAGGTGGTGTAGCAAAGTCATTGATATACTGTTCTGTAGAGGGATTCCACCAATAGCACAGCACTTTTAGTAGGGATGATCTTCAGGAGTTGGCTGGGGTTATACAAGCCTGTTTGCTTTGGGTGTCAGGGACATTCATATGCTGTTGCTGTAGAGGGATTCCACCAATAGAGCAGCACTTTTAATAGGGATGATTTTCAGGGGTTGGCTGGGTTATACAAGCCTGTTTGCTTTAGGTGTCAGGGACATGGTCAGGATACAAACCACCGCGTTGGGGGGCTGAGGATATGGTAGGAGCATTGTATCACTTACCTCAATCAAACAACCTCCTTCCTGACATTTATCTCTTCTCATAGCTATACTTCAACCACTTTATTAGATATGCAGATTTCCAAGGACACCAACAATAACAGAATCATCACTGATCTATTCAGAAAACCCACAAGGGTTAACTTACTTCTCCACAGTAAGAGTCTTTATCCTGCAACAAACAAGTATAATGTGGTGAAGTTGCAGAGCTATAGACTAGATAGAATTTTCACCAAGATGGAACCATTTTTAAGAAACCTAAACAAATTAAAGAATGATTTCCTAATGAGAGGCTACGAAAGTAAAATATTAAAAAAAATCCTAGAACCCATTACAGAACTGAAAAGGACTGAAGTACCTTCAGTAGGAGAATGTTAAGAAATTTCACGGAGAATAACAAATGCAAAAATAGCTGCATCTTGACATACCATTTGGATTATCACAGTATCAAAAATGTTATTAATGAAAACTGGGCTATTGTCACAGGAAATCCTTATCTGATTAACATCTTAGGTGAAGCACCATCCTTTGTTTACAGGAAGGCCAGGAACATTAGAAGTTTTGTTGAATTGAAACCTAGGCTATATGAAAGAAACATTAAAAGATGTGAAGCTAATAGTACATTTTGTATATTTGTACAACAAGGTGATAGTTTTTATTGCCCTTATTTAAAGAAAATCATTAAGACAAGTGCAGGGGGTGACTGCAACACTACAAAACTAATTTACAGGGCACAGTGCAATGAATGTGATGCGTTTTATGTGGGCAAAACTGTAAATAAATTTAAGTATAGGATTTCATGTCATCTGGCAGAAATCTGCTCTGGATGTAAAAATAGTGCACTTACTAAACACCTTGCTCTGCATAAAAGACATATAGGTTTTAGGTTCCAGATACCGGATCACATAGACATGGGTGATCTTGAAGGAGACATTTTGAATATGCTTGAAAAACATGAAATCATGCAGCAATTAAAGCTGAACTCTTTCAGGAAGCTTGGACTAAACTATGACTGTTCACTTAAAAGTGTACTGGAACTTAGAAAACTGCCATATTGTTTACGGCTAATTTTATTTTATTTTATTCTTCCAGTTGGTTTTATATATCATGGTAAATAATTTTTAACAGAAGTGTATATTTTGTTTCTGTCATCACACTTTTTTCTTCTTCTTTTTTCCACTTTATTTGAAATGATGTTTAATAACAATACTAGCTAATTATACAATTTTACTATTTTTGTATAGATAGTTTTTTAGAGTTCTTGTACACAGACCTGATGAAGTCTAGAAGGATGAAAGCGATTTTTTTTAACAATAGGTTATGGAGATAGAATATGGTTTGCACAATGGATTTTGCATGCAAAATGTATATGTATCTATTTATATATATGTTTATATCGCCAAATGGTATAAAGTTTAAATATTTCCAACCATGTAGTATATTGTCTTGGATAAAATCAAAGACTTAATAATCTGCTTAATAAGAGGTACCACATCATTATTAATTTTATTTGAAGTACATAAGGGTTATATTATCATGACTGCTACTAAGTAGGACAGGACCAACTCGAATGTCACACAGATGGGGGAAGGGATGTGAATTTGTTAACATGTATACCAATACACTCTGTTTTATAGCACAATAAACCACTCCCATACCTGAAAAAAGTATTTATATAGTTAGAAAGTTTGTGTTGAAGCTATTATTCTGTTGATTTTGGATTGCTTGTCTGTGTGCTTAATAAAGGATTTTCGACAAGAAACAGACTGTCTACCCTGCTTAGATTACTTTTTGATACTTAGCAATTCTGTATAATATTGCAAAATATATTTTTTATTATTTTTTGACTTAGGACGAGTTTAAGTTCACTACCTCTACTACCATTATCTGATCTTATTAATATATAGTGATTAACTAGATATATATGAATTGAAAATCTTCCACACAGAGAAGTTTCTTACTCTGTTTTGTTTTTGACCCACTATACTTGTTTAGTAGGTTGTTTGAGACTTTGGAGATACCATGTATATTACTTGTTTTTACCTTTAATAGTATACAGGTATTGCTATTTTAATTAATTGATGTCATTCCCCTATGCAGTTGTATAGACAGAATTACATTGCAAATGAGGACAGTATATCAAGGCAGATTTATGGATCACCTGCAATTCTTGCTGGTAATTCCTAGAACTCTGTGGTGTAACTATGGAAACCTATGGATTCTGACACTATCCATATGTACTATGTTATGTAGATATTATGGCTTTTTCTTAATTCATATTTCCTAACAAAACTGTTAAAAACATATGCTGTTGCATATATTTCTTCAATAATGCTTCTTAATAAAGATGTCATCACTACTGGCTCAATATACAAAGGATCCTCTTGCCTATGAAGCTTGAGGTTTTCCAATGCTTTCTGTATGGCAATAACCCACTAGCTATACACAGTGAGCATCAGAAATAACACTATAATCATTATATATTACAACATGAACATATGCAAATGTGTCACAACAGGGATTATCAACTCAGAAAACGACTGACACAGGTATACATACACACTCAGAGTGTTGTATCACTGTATGAAAAACAATAATGGACACACATCAGTACTACACATTTCCTGTTTCTGCAATATAATAACACGAAAAAAGAGAAACAGTATAGGGCATAATACAGAACATTTAATAGCCAAAAAAAAATATCACAGTAAAGTAGTAATGTAATTGAAGGAGCCAGCTATGTTTATGATACTATTGGACACATGCCAGTCAAAAATCTTTTATTAAATACACAAACAAGCGATCCAAGTAAAACAAAAATAGAATAATAATTTCCTCACAAGCTTCCTAAATATATATATATATATATATATATATATATATATATATATATATATATATACCTTTTATCAGGCATGGGAGTGGTTTATTGTGCTGTAAAACAAAGTGTTGTTGGTACACATGTTAAATTCACATCCCTTCCCCCATCAGTGTGACATTCAAGCTGGTCCTGCCCTACTTAGTAGCTGTCATAATAATATATAACCCTTATGTACTTTAAATAAAATTATATAATGATGTGGTACCTCTTATTTAACCAAATTATTAAGTAGATTATTAAGTCTGTGATTTTATCCAAGACAATATACTACATGGCTGGAAATATATCAACCTTAGTTCATTTGGCAATCAAAAAATATATATAAATATATACATATACATTTTGCATGTAAAAATCAGTTTCTATTTTCATAACCTGACTTGGATAACATCACAGACTTAATAATCTACTTAATAATTTGGTTAAATAAGAGGTACCACATCATTATATAATTTTATTTAAAGTACATAAGGGTTATATATTATTATGACAGCTAATAAGTAGGGCAGGGCCAGCTTGAATGTCACACTGATGGGGGAAGGGATGTGAATTTAACATGTGTACCAATAACACTTTGTTTTGCAGCACAATAAACCACTCCCATGCCTGATAAAAAGTATATATATATATATATATATATATATATGTAGTTAGAAAGCTTGTGAGGAAATTATTACTCTATTTTTGTTTTACTTGGATCACTTGTTTGTGTACTTAATAAAGGATTTTCGACTGGAAACAGATGCCTGTCTTGCTTGGATTACTTTTGAATACTTAGTAATGCTGTACAATTATATATTTTCTATTATACAACGACCCCCCCATTAAATATTCAAAAACGTGCACACTGATTGGTCAGCATGCACGTTGTAAATCAGAGTTATAGTAATGGAAAAAGGTCTGGTCGCCCGGACTTTTTCCATTACTATAACTCTTTTTTGTTACAGCAACGGAGAACGCAAGATCTCCATTGCTTCACACTGTCTCGCTATGTTAAACAAGTTTAACATAGCGAGACAGCTTTAAAAAAGCAACGGAGATTCTCTGTTGCTTTTTTTAAAGCTGTCTTGCTATGTTAAACTCATTTAACATAGCGAAACAGTTTTTAAAAAGCAACAGAGATCTTGCTTTCTCCGTTGCTTTTTTCTAAACTGTCTCACTATGTTAAATGGGTTTAACATAGCCAGACAGCTTTAAAAAAGCAACGGATATTCTCCGTTGCTTTTTTTAAAGCTGTCTCGCTAAGTTAAACTCATTGAACATAGTGAAACAGTTTTTAAAAAGCAATGGAGATCTTGCTTTCTCCGTTGCTTTTGCCCACAGCTCTGATGTACTGCATAAGCATGCGCATGCGCAGTACATCAGAACTGCCGCAGAATACCAGACAGCTGCGGAAGGGCAGCAAGGTGGCATTATACAATGCCATTATTTAAGAAAAGTAATTATTTTTTTTCCTTAAATATTGTCATTGTATAATAGCAATAACCCACTTCTGGGTGTGGGTAATGCTGGATTTACCCGCGGTTGGCTTTGTTTGGCCACTCGGGCTTCACCCTCGTGACCAAACCACACCAACCGTGGGTAAATCCAGCATTACCCACACCCAGGCATGGGTTATTGCTATATTATTACTTTTTGTTTTGTTTTGTTTTGACTTAAGACGAGTTTACGTTCGCTGCTTCTACTACTATTGTCTGATCTGATTAATATACAGTGATTAACTAGAAATATATGGACTGAAAATCTTCCACACAGAGAAGTTTCTTACATTGTTTTGTGTTTGGACCCACTACATTTTAGTGGGTTGTTTTGAGACTTCGAGGATACCACAGAGAAAACATAGGTAATAGCATACCACTAACAGACTCTTGTGGAGATGTTGTGGGTTGTACTGTGGATCCTTCAGTGGGAAAGTAAAGGGAAAGGCAACACAGTCATGTATTTATCAAAAACAACATGTATACAACACAGTAACAGGAGCTGCAGATAATCTTGAGATGGACATTGCACCTGTATGCCAGATGGGCCTTTGTTGAAAAATATTGACATAGAATGTCATGTATCACAAGTGTGCTACACATTGATGCAAGCAATGAAGCATTTGAAGTAACATACCTGGTCTGTCAGAACTTGAACCTGCATGGCTTGGACCACCACTAGATGTACCTGCAGTGTACAATGTTAATATGGCAGTAAACAGCAGTGCCATGAAATGAGGTTGAGGCAATAGCAGATAGTGACCACAGTAACAATACGGAGACACACACTTTACATTCATTGGTTTAGTCATGAAGAAAATGGACCTGTGAATATTAATGCAAACAACAATACACATTTTGATTGAATTGCTCTGTACTTCATTTGTATGAATATATGTCATTAGGCTTATGTTTTTCATCCTCACACTGTTTGGATGTGTATGCATGGCTCAACTCTTCTGCTGTACACCCCGGGGATCACTTCTTTGTCTCTGCTCAACAGTGGCACAGGAAAATAACTTTCTTGACTGGTGTAAGCCAGGGAACCTTGTTGGCTAGGCTTACATAGGCCCTTGGGCCGATAGCCTAGTACCTACCTATGAACCTATGAACCTATGAATATGTATGCTACAGCAATATGCAGTGATTGTCTCTAAACCCAGCCATGTTATGGAAAGAAAGATGTACATGTTTGTCCTCGAACTCCAGCTTCAATCTGACCTGCAGGTATGCATTGCTAACCTCTCACAGTATGCAATGAGGCCAAAAATATTGTGATGTCATTGAAGGGGTCAATGGTGGCCCATCCCTGGTAGCATCCCTCGATCCCTTGTGTCATCTTAATCTGTTGGTTGCAAAAGGGTCATGTCTGAGCAGTGTTGTCTACACAGAACGTTGTGGTACTCCAATTGCAAATGTTATACTAGTGGAGGTAGAATCTTCAACTTTGACAGTATGGGTTCTGTTGGTGAGTCAGTTGGCTACCCATCTACTGACATATGGATTAATCCCCAGTTTTTAATTTCTCCAAGTCTTTTGGGTTTCTAATATCATAACAGGAATGGACCCCATTCCTAAGTCAAATTATGATTCAAATTCATGAAATTAGTATTGTTTCAATCTTTCATATTAGCAAGAAGTGCTCTTTACTGCACCCACAATGTGCCCACTAATGATTCCTTCTGCAATTCATAGAAAGTTACATGTATCAGTAACATATCTAAGTATGACTGTAAATTCTTTTTATAAGACCCATTGCTCCTACTACTATTGAAACTGTCTGGGTATCCTTCCACATTGCCCTCATTTCTGCCTGCAAATCCTGGTAGTGTATGACTTTGTGTCTCTCTGTACATAAGACATTGTAGTCACTGGGTGTAGCAATTTTGATAATCAATTCTACTTTTGCTTCTTTTCATGGATTATTATATCTGGTTTTCTTGCATCTATTTTCTCAACTGTGGGTAATGGGTGTTCCCATGTGATTATAAATTTCATCATTTTCTATAATACTTTGTGGCTCATGTTTCCAGTGTTTTTCAACTAATTCAGTATTACAATGTTTGCAAAATCCCCAGTACAACAGTCTTGCCACATTATTATTCCTTTCAGTATAAGTACAGTCCTTCTGCCATTAGTATATCACAACCAGCAACAAGATGTGTGACTGTTTCCAATTCTGTTTTACAAAACCTACATTTGTCTCTTTCTCCCACATGTTCAATGGACTTTCTAAACCAATGTGTGTGCAGTCCACTATCTTGGGCTGCCAATATTAGCTTTTCATCTTTTGGTTTAAACTCAATCAACATGAGGTTGTTCCATGAGTTTTCTATACTTGCAACTGTATTTATGCACTTTTCATATTTCTTGCCTTCTCAACTGATCCATCATCTTATATTCTTTATTTTGTTTTTTGGCATATTCAGTTGCTACCTGATTTTTCTACTTCTAGTTTAATCTTCATTCCTGCTTGACACTGATATGCTTAGGCTAAACTAAGCAGACGAGTCATCATAGACTTATTCTCCTCGTCTTTCAAAACCTTCACTACATTTGGGTCTTGTGAGGTCAGCAGATATGTATGTGGTTCGATGACTACAGATCTATGCATATAATCACTTTCGAGTAGGCCCATACCTCCTTCAGAACAGGGAATATATAATCTTGGTATGCACTGACTTTAATAAATCATTTAGTGAGCATGAGGCATCCTTGTTTTCCTATCTAATCTATCCAACACCTTTTGGGGTCAGTCAATCACTCCAAAACCGTAAGTTAGAACAGGAAGAGCAAATTGGTTTATAACTTAGACTTTGTTCCTAGATGCCAAAGCTGTTTTCAGTATTACTTTTGGTCTTCTAAAAATTACTTACTAAGCTTTATCCGCATTTTTTCATGTTTTATTATTGATCCTTCATCAGTTCCCAAATATTTATACATTTTGTCTTGCTCAAGGTCTTTTATATCACTTTCTTGTCCCAAACTGATTTTTTTCTTGGTGCTGCAGCTTTCCTGCTTTAAAGGTCGCTTTTGCACATTTATCAAGACTAAATGACATTCTTATATCATCTGGTAAAGTTTTGACCACCTGCAGTTGTGCTTTCAGTTCCTCATCTGATAAACTATACAGTTTTAAATCATCCACAAAAAGAAGATGAGAAGTCTTTACACTTTGTTGTTTCTGGGAGCCACACTGTAGCCATGACCTAATCTGTTAAGTAAACAGTTTAATAGATTAAGAACAAGACAAAAAAGCAGCAGTGACAGAGAGTCACCCTGGAATATCCCTCTTTGAATTTTTATCTCTGGAATAATAATTTGTCCTTTATCATGGCTTAAGTGCAAAGTATTTTGCAGCTGTTTCATGGTCTCTGTAATGTAACTGATCAGTGTAGGGTGTATCTTATACATTTTTAAGCACTTTTTTATCCATGAATGTGGGATACTGTCACATACTTTCTTGTAGTGTATCCATGCCATACATAGATTCTTTCCATTTTTAGTTTTGAATTATGACTTTATTTAACAACAAATGTTCCTTTGCTCCATACGATTTTCTTTTGTTACCCTTTTGTTCTATTGCCATGATTGAGTTTTCTTCTGAATGACTAGAAACTCTGTTGGTATCATTTCTAGTGTACAGTTTATATGTCATCGGAAGGCAAATTATTGGTCCATAGTTTTTAGGATAGCATGCAGGTTCGCTCTTAAGTAAGAATATTGTTTTTTAAGTTGTTAACCAGACTGGTGTCTGTTTGGGGTACACGTATAAATAGTTCTTACCCATAGTTAAATTTTCATGCAAAGACGTTAATGCTTTTAGCCAGAAGTTAAGTACTGCATCTGGGCCTGGGTTTTTCCAGTTAAGAGCTTTTCTTAACTTTGTTTCAATCTCTCTGGCAATTATATCATCCCATTTCATATCATGTGCATTTGAACTTATCTTTTACGTATTCTATCCATTTAGCATCTTTATTGTGTTCCACAGGATCTTCATAGACATTTCTCCAAAATGTATCTATTTCTTCTTTTTTTGGTGGTGTTTCAATTCCTTTTTTCTTATTTCCCATTTCTCTATAAAACTTGTTTTGGGTCATCAATAAATTGTTGATTTTGTACTTTTCTTTTATATTTATCTGCATATCTTCTATTTTTTTCTGCATGTGCTGATATTTTTAGTTTATTATTTGTGATAGTGCATGATAAATTCTGATCTGTTCTGATACTGTGCATTGCTTTTATTACGTCTATCTTTCTAAGTATTTTTGTTGATCTGTTCCCACTTCTGTACTCTTCTAACAGTGACACTTCTTGTCTTAATTGCTTTATAGTTTTCTGTGTTAGATACTTCCATGATGGCATTTGATTTATTCCCTTCATGTCTTTACTACCCCGTGTTTTGTGGTAAGACTTTATCTGTTATTAATTTAGCTGCACAGTAATATATTCTATTTACTTCTGTTATATCGCATGAATCTCTATGGACAATCCTACTTACATTGTTCATTCGTTTTATCAAACTTCTAACTTTCTGGGTTTTATTGACTTTCTGTAGTCTACTTCTTTCCGTGTTCTTAATAAGTCTGTCCATCTCTATTAAATCAAGCAACTCTTCTCTTAGATTATTTTCTTCTAAACTGAGGGCACATTTTTTGTTCGCCATTTCCTGTGGGCATTCTACAAAAAGTTCCAGAGTATCTTCCTGTGCCACATTCTCTTCGATTTCATGCTGTGTCATCTGTAGCTCCTTCATATGCTAACTCACTGGCCTACCTCTCCACTACATTGACTGCATCCGAGTTGCCACAATTTTCTGCTCCAGTCCTTGCTGTGCAGCTCCAAATTAATATTTGCACTGGTTTACTATGGAAGGCTCCAAAGTATCTTCGTATAGCAACTGATCAGTTGTTTCCTGCTCCACTGGTTTCTCCTTAATTTGAGAATCCATTGCTCTATCCTGCTGTGATGTTATCAGAGTTAGATTTCTACACTGAATCCTTCAATTTGCAGGTAATCCATAACCTCAGTTTCCATTTTTTATTTTCTGCTTTAGTAATCTTCTGTTCAGCGTTCCCTCTTTGTGATCTTATTTTTTGTATTGTGAAATTTTCCATGTCTGGATGCCTTTCCTGTATTCCTCTTTGAATGTCTTTGGGGATACTTTTTTGTATTGATTAATTTGGCTTTCTGCATTGCATAAATATGGCACCGTATCAGATTTCTCTTTCTTTCCCATGCCCATATTTCATTTTTATCTTCTCAAAAGTCTCTACATTTTGTTCTTCATATTTTCATACTTCCTCAGTTGCTTCTTTTCCAAGCGGCCCAAAGTTTCTTGGTCTATATAATGTTTTTTCATAATTCTGCTGTATTAATGAACACATTTTTTATTTGAAGCATCTGACAGTTTTTATTTGTGGAAGTATTTTTATTTCCTCTAATTTCTGTCTTAATCTTTTTGCATATCTTCTGTCTGGAAATTCTGGACTTCTTGCATAATAGTAACTATCCATAATTTCTTTCTTATTCTCAATAGTTCACTCTGTTGTCTTTATGACTCTTTTTTGGCCCATCCATTTTTGTGATTTTTGTTGAGTACTAATTCCTTCTAGAACAGGGCAGCCATCCTCCCCTTGGGCCTTGCCTAGCCCCATTGTAGGAATGTTTCCATGTCTTGAGGATTCTACATTGTCATTTTTTTCCAGTCCTGACACCAGAGTGCCTACTAGGACTTGGGACTTTTTTATCCCAGGTCTTGTGCACCCAGCTATCTTTTTTATTTTTTAACCTACTTCTGTTCTTGATACATGTTATATAAAATACAGTGTGTATATCAGTGTCATCTTGGTGAGAGTTTGTGAAAAACAGGGTCCATCTTGTGGAGATACTCACCAAGACTTTAGGATGAATTCAAGTCCACCAATACTACACTGCATTGCTTACTGACTTATCATCTCTCCATTCGGGCCCCCAGCTGGAAGAGTTTCTTGATGATACCCGAGTGGTAAATTGTGTCAAAAGCCTTGGCTAAGTCAAGATAGGTGGTATGTATTGTTTTGCCTTTGTCCAGGGGTTTGGTGACATTCTTGAAGAAGTCCACCAGGTTTAGTAAGCATGATCTACCCATAATGAAGTCAAACTGGGTCGGGCTGAGAGTTTGAAGGTTGCCTATACCCTTGTTGGTAAGGTCCATGATGATTATTTCCATGGCCTTGCAGATAAGGCTGGTTAGGCTTATTGGTCTATAGCTCCCAGGGTCAGTTGCAGGACCCCCTTTGTGAAAGGGAGATTACAGTTGCTGTTCTCCACTCTGCTGGAACAAAGCCAGTGCTCATGCTATGGTTAAAGACAGTGACAAGTTGATCTGCTAGGTCATGTTTTAGGTTGTTTAGTAAGCAGCTTGGGATGTTATCTGATTTCATAGAGGCCATGATTTTGGCCTTGGAGATCACATATATGACCTGCTCATTTGGACATAATGGGAAGAGAACATGTGTCAGGTATGCTTTGAGGTATGGCTGGGGGGGACAGTGGGGTGAAGTTTGTGCCAAACCTGTCAGCTAACAGGTTGACAATTTCTTCAGGGTCAGTGTGAGTGGTACCATCCACTGTAAGTTCAGCACATAGTTGGATATTTCCTTTTTGATTTTAGACATAGCTAAAGAATGCCTTATGACTGTCTTTAGCTAGGGAAGCTAGTTTAACCTCATAACTAGCTTTAGGGGACTTTACCACATATCTGATTTGTTTGTTGAAGCTGTGGAAGGTATTATTTCTCTGCTGACTAAGTTCCTTATTGTTCTTAGATTTTAGTTTTTTTCCTTTAGTTATATAACCTGTTAATACTCGAGGCCCACCAAGGTGGCTTGTTTGTATGGGAGGATTGGTTTTGATCCTGCCAGGTACAGCAGAGTCAATACAGTTGTTTAAGTGGTTGTACAGGCTGTTTGTGCACTCCTCTACATAGGGGTCATTGTTGGCTGTGTTAGCATGGGGTTTGAAACTTTTCAAACCATTGTTTAGTAGCCTATAATTTGTTTTGGAGAAGTTTCTTATTTTTGTTGCTCCTGTGGAGGTGTCAGGTCTGATCATTACTTCAGAAGAGACGGATTTATGGTCTGACTTTATTAGGGAGGACAGAACACAGGGGTAATGCAGTGACCCCCCCCCCCCATATTGGTGAGTACTAAGTCCAGAACATTTGAGCCCCTTGTGAAGGTGAAGACTAACTGTTCTAGAACATTTGTATTAACAAAGTCCAGGAACCTCAAAGCAATTGTGTATGTGTATGTTATCCACTCGATAGAAGGATAGTAGAAAATTCCCATGACCAAGGTGTTTGGCTGTATAGTGAGTGACTCAAGCAAGCCCAGGTAGGTGGTATGCTTCTCATGGTTCATGCTGGGGGACCTGCAGCCAGCAATAATGTGGTAGGGTATTTTACCTATATTTATTTGGACCTGGAGTAACTCAAGTGGGTCATAATGCTTAACCAGTCTTGAGTTGTAATTGGATTTAATGAAGATGGATACACCTTCACCTTTGGTTCTTTCAGACGCGTTTTGAGGTCTAAATGTGTGGAATGCATTGTAGTCTTGCATGGCTGGGGTGCTCTCGGCAGCCTTGAACCAAGTCTCTGTGATTCCACAGATGTCAGCATCTTCCAAGGTGAGGAGAGCTTCCAGGGAGTGCAGTTTCCTGTTTAGACTCCTAGCATTAAGCAGCGTAACCTTGAGTTTGCTTTGTCTGCAGTGGATTTTTTTACTTTTTTTTGTTGTTGTTTTGGTATTGCCTAAAAAGCAATATGGTGGAGTCAGGCATCTTTGCCAGTATTTGAAAGCCTAGAGGAGACAGGTTAAGACCATCTCTGGTAAAGCAGTGTGGTCTATCGACCATGTGTTTCCAGTCTGACAGATACTGGATCCCCCAGATTAACACCAGAAGCTAAGCCAATTGAAGTCAATTATTTTTTTATTTATACTGTGCCATCATCCTGGGTGAAGGTAGAATGCTGCTTAGGGCTAGGGACATACTACCTGGAACACATTATCTGTGAGTTCAATCATGTCTCTTTTCATATAGTCCAGGGAGGAACATCTCAAGTCATTCACCACACATGGACTATGCAGAGTCATAATGGTAATTGCTGCTGAGTGTTGAGTGTGTATGTGATTTGATGGATCCTGGCACCTGACAGGCACCTGACAGGCAGCTGACTGTGACCTTCTCCTTGTTCAGCCTGGTAAGGGAGACATCTGTGTCTCCCTCACCAGGCTGAACAAGGAGAAGGTGAGGGAGACATTTGTGTCTCTCACTATGGAATCTCCTATGACCAGGACATTTTGTTTTGAGGTGTTCTGCCTTAGGGGCTTACTCACTCTAGTATGTGTGAGTTGTTTGTCCTTAGGAGGTCTCTGGTCTTTTGGTAGACTCTTAGTGTGTACCTCCATGTAGATGGGTTAATGTGTCATTACTTTATCTTTTGTGAGAGGAGAGGTGTGTGTGCTGATAATCTGTTTAATGTCTTGTTTGTTGTTATGTGGGTGGATTGATTCAAATTTCATAGTATAGCTGCATCTCTCACATACCGTATTTGTTTGCTGTGGGAGCAAATGGTTGACAGTGTTCATGAGGCAATTACTACATTACCTCAGGATGTACATGTCAATCAGGTTGGTTGGAGAAATGCTGGGAAACTGACTGTCTATTGTAGCAGATTAGACCATAAGTACTGTAAGGGGGTGGGCAAGTTAGATTAGCTTTTGCTCTAGGGTTAGCAAGGGGACTTATTCTATTGGGGATTAGGATTAAAAAATATGTCAGTGCTGCTCAGTGCTCAGCTGAGTTGCCTGCAGTGTGGCAGGGAAGTTTGGAAGGGTTCCACTGACTATTCCCTAGGAAAAAAGCTGTATCTAGGTGTTTGCATCTAAGCAGGCCACCGCTAACCCCCATTGTGTGGGTCACAGCTATGTGCAAATGCAATGCTTAAATGCAAGCAAATTTAAACAGTTTTAACACAAACTACCAATAAAAAAGCCCCAAGGAAAGCCTTTCTCCACCAGTCCCCAACTCAGAGGGGTCTTGAGCTACACACTTCTGCCACAAGGGTGCAGGGAGGCCCTCTTAATGAAAGAGGCTGGTTTTAGTGCTCAAGCAATTCCAAACAGTTTAGATTCAGCAAGTCCGAATCTAGCCTATACTATTTAAGGCAGAAATAGCAATGATATGTGCAGAATGAAGCAGTCACAGCAACAAAAAACAGTAAGAATAAAGCAGCAGTTCAATAAAATACAGTTCACAAAGTGCAATACAGGCTTAAATTATACTTATCTTTTGAAGATTTCAGTGGAAGCCTTGGATTTCTGCTCAAATCTACTACAGATGTCTGGCTAAAAATGCCAAACTCAGAGAAGCTCCAGTAAACTGAGCACACATCAGCACAAATGCAAGGCTTAAATACAAGTGACTTTAAGCAGTTTTAGCACGCACTACCAACATGAAAGCCCCTCACAGTGCCTTATGCCAACAATCCTCAACTCAGATGGGTCGTGAGCTACACACATCTGCCACAGGGGTGCAGGGAGGCACTCTTAATGTAAGATGGCTGGTTTTAGTGCTTAAGTGATACCAAACAGTCTAGATTCACCAAGTCTTTTGTTTCTTTGGCACATTCAGTTGCTGCTTGAGTTTTATCTACTTCTGGTTTGATTTCCATTACTCCTTCACACCAATATGCTTCTGCTAAAGTAAACTGTGGTCTGAATGGAGACAAGATTAATCAGCAAGCAAAGGAGAGTAATATTGCTGGAGTTGAATTCATCCGTCTTGATGAGTACCTTCATAAAGTTCTGCCTTTTTTAATTTCTCCAAGTCTTTTGGGTTTCTAATACCATGATAAGAATGGACCTCATTCCTAAGTCAAAGTATGATTAAAGTTTGTGAGGTTACTATTGCTTCAGTCTTTGATGTTAGCCAGAAGTGATCCTCGCAGCACTCTCAATGTGCCCAGTAATAACTCCTTCTGCAATTTGTATGGAGTTACATGTATCTCTATCTCTAACATATCTAAGTACGACTGTAATTTTTTATAACATCCATTGCTCCTACTAATATTGGAACTGTCTTGGTATCCTTCTGCTACATTGCCTTGTTTCAACCTTTCGTCTTCTTTTCATGGACTACTATATCTATTTTTTGAACTGTTGTTAATGGGTGATCTCATGTGATATGAACTTCATCATTTCTATAATGCTTTGGTTCATAGGTTCATAGGTGTGTATTAGGCTAATGGCCCTGGAGCCTTTACAAGCCTAGACCATAGAAGTGCCCTGGCATCGTGCCCCCCCGACTTTACTTCCCAGTGCCTCTATCAAGCAGAGTCACTGGAGTGATCCCCGGGGTGAACTTTCTATTCCCATCCACACATAAAGATATCTCTTGAAGAGGGTCAGCGAGGTGCTCTGCTTGACATGTATGGGAAGTCTATTCCATAGCATGGGCAGTCTCTGGGTTATGAACCTGTCCCTCCAGCATGTTCTGTTGATTGAGGTAATGAGGTTGAGGTCTCTGGAGCATGTGGTGTGGAGGGATTGGGATTTCTTTAGATGTAGCATTTCTAAAAGAGCTGGGTCAGACATGGCTTTGTAAGTCAAGCAGAGATCACCTCTAACTAGGCGAAATGAAACAGACAATAGCTGGAGTCTTTTGAGTCTGTCCATGTAGGACATGTGTTTAATGTCTAGGATCCTCTTTGTGAGGTACATCTGTGGCCTCGCTAGCTGTTGCAGGTGTTTAGTGAGGTACATGCCAAATGGGGCATTATACTCGATGATTGGTCTAATGAAGGAAGAGTAGAGAGAGATGATGGCCTCTTTCTTCCTGGATGCAAAACCCTTTGTAATGAGATGTGCCACATAGAAGGACTTTCTGACCACAGTGGCAACGTGGTGGTCGAAAGAGAGGTTGCTGTCAACCTGCTTCCCCAGATCTCTTATAACACCTTCAGTGTTCAGTGGGCATCGATATGGTAATTAGTGGGAACTGAGTTTTTATGAAAGGGGATGACAATGCATTTTTTGGCATTAAGCTTAAGGCCATGGTTTCAATACCAGTCACTAGTCTCAGTGAGGCTTTTTTGTAGGATGTCAGCATCACTTGGAGAGATAATAAAGTCATCTGCAAACTTGATCAGCCAGAGTCCCTTTGTGTTGGCCTGGACTTCTGAGAAGTAGATGCCAAATAGGAGAGGACACAGGACCAATCCCTGTGGAACTCCACTCACGACTGGTCAGCAGTCTGACTTGGAGTCTGCTGCTTTCACACTGTGTGTTCTATCTGTGAGCCAATTTGCAACCCACCTAGTGATAAAGGGGTTGATGGCTAGTTTGGTGAGTTTATCAATAATTCCGGAGTGAGGAATGGTATCAGAGGCCTTGGCCAGATCAAGGTAGGCTGTATGCACTGCCTTACCTTCATCCGCAGCCCTGGTGACTGACTCAAAGAAGTCAACCAGGTTGAGCAGGCATGATCTCCCTTTCACAAAACCAAATTGCATGAGGTCTGGAGTTTGGTGATTTCCTATATCTTTGTTAATCACATCCATGATGATGCACTCCATAGCTTACATATTAGACTCGTCAGGCTAACGGGGTGATAATTCCCAGGGTATGTAGTTGCTCCCCCTTTATGGAGAGGGATGACTGTAGCAGTGCGCCACTCGGTAGGGACAAAGCCTGAGGTGAGGCTGTGACTGAACAGGGCATACAGATGTGGTGTCAGTTCAGTTTGTAGTTCATTCTTCTGGTATTGTGAGTGGTCCTTGGGGGGGCAGAGGGGTAAAGTTGGCACTGAATCTGTTGGCCAGTATCTTGGGAATATCTGTTGGCTCAGTATAGGAGGTACCATTGTGCAGCATTTCAGAGCAAATCTGGGTATTGCCATGGAAGTTCTTCATATAGCTATAGAAGGCTTTGTGATTATTTTAGTGTCTGCTGCAATTCTGCCTTCATAGCTAGCTTTAGAGGATTTGATGAGGTATCTCAACTTTTTGTTGAGGCTAATAAGGGAGTTTGTTCCAGTCTTGGGACTTCACCTTTTTCTGCAACAGTTTCTTCCTTCTGTTGTAGAGTTTATTAATGGTAGAGTGCCAAAAGATTGGCTTCCTTTTTTGGAAGAGAGCATCTTGGTTCTTTTGGGTATGGCTAGTTCCATGCATTTGTGTACATGTTCATACAGTGCAATGGTATATGATTCGGCAGTCATGCAGCTATTTTCCATTGGCATGGCTGCCGTGATGTTAGCCACCACTGTTTTTAGGAGTCCAAAGTCAGCTTTGGAGAAATTTTTCAAGGTGATTACCTTTGTGGGAAGTGTGGGTGAGATGTGGATTTCCATGGTGATTAGTTCATAGTCGGATCTGACCAGGGAGGGATTGACTATTGGTGTAGAGAAATGGTCACCCATGTTAGTAATAACCAGGTCAAGGATGTTGCTTCCTCTAGTGGGGGTCATAATGAGCTGGTCCAGGGAATTGGAAATGATGAACTCCAGGAAGCATTAAGCCAGAGTATTGGTGCTTGAGTAGTTTTCCCAGTTAATGGAGGGGTAGTTGAAGTCTCCTTTTTGGCTCATATTTCCAGTGTTTTTTCAGCTACTTCAATATTTTAATGTTTGCACAATCCTCAGTGCAAAAGTATTGCCATATTATTATGCCTTCTGCTAAACTAAGCAGGGAAGTCATCTTAGACTTATTCTCCTCGTGTTTTAAAACTTTCACTACATTTGGGTCTTGTGAGGTCAGCAGATATGTATGCAGTTTTATAATTGCAGATCTATACATGTAATCAATATCAAGCAAATACCACCCCATGGGATGATATCTTTCCAGGTGGCCAAGTGGATATCTCTGCTCTGAGTAACAAGAGCAGGATGACAGAGCATCTTGGCTCCACTACTCTCTTTCAGGCCACAATGTAGAGCATAATCTGGCTAAACTACACGTAAATAAGGAAGTAAAGAAAAAACACAATAGTAGAAAATGTGTATCAGTTCCAGACACTGGGTCAGTAGTAGTATTAAAAATATAAGAGCTATTTCCATGGTAAATTCATCTTTATGCAGAGATAGAAGACTGGATAAGACAGAGGGATATAATTGCATGACAGATACCTTGTATGAGAATAAAATAATGGGGGGGGGTCCTTCTGAGCCTGAACATATATAGCAGGTTAATTCTTTTGTTCCATAATCAGCATTTAATTAATTAGAACTTATTATATAGGGAGAGCTACAGACAAAAGGCCTATGTTATTACTGGGGAGCAGACCTTAGGGTAGGAGTTGGAAGAGGAGAAGACAAAGGCAAGTAGTGGTGGTGGAGAATTGAGGAAAGGGTAGAAGAGTTAGACCGGAGTGAAACATGGATAGATTTGTAAAGATAGCAAACTGGAAGCTGCTGTTACATGACAGACTGTGTATTGTGAAAGAAGAACTCTTTTTTTTCTATGAGTGAAGAATTTGCAATGAGTTGCATCCAAAATATAACAGAGCTGATGATGGATGAGCCATTAATACTGTGATATGTGATGCATGCATTGTGTATTTGGGAGTAGTGATGTACAGTGTTGTTGGAAATATTTGTTAAAAAAAAAAGCTGAATACAACATTTCTGTGCATATGGAAGTTGCATTGTTCACTGTTCTTAGAAATCACTTTTCATGTGTCTTGTAATGTTGGTTGGCCTTCAGTAGTATTTGTGGTTGTGGATTGTAATTTACATTTATATTGCAACTTATGTTTTCAAGCATATGAAAAAGAATCAAACAATACCTTTGAATATCATATTCTATGTCTAAAGAAAGGAGAGGTAGCTTTCCTCCAGTCCTCCAACTTAATATGTAATTGAGCCCCTATAGGGTTTAACTCCTCATCATAAGTGAGGAGAAGGTGTATACTGTTCTTTTGTATTTATGATAATGGTTTCTCTTATATAAAACAAATTCAATAAAATGCATCAAATTGTTAGGATGGGTATCCACAGACTTCCACAACTTGGTACATTTTCTAGCAATTTAAAGGAAGCCTCATGATAACGGTACCTACAAGGTGGAAATCTCAACTGGGACAGGTACTTCAACAAGTTTTACAGATAACGGCTATTCTAGGAATGACTCCATTCTACACTAACAGTTTGTGTAACACTTCCTAAAACAAAAGTAGTCCTTGGTACTAGTGAAATGTATGAAGCCAAGATTCAAAAACATTCCAGAAGCATTTCCAAAACAAATGTGGAATGGAGGATAATATTTTTCCCAAGAACCTCAGGAGTTAATAGGGAAAAGAGTAACAACATACGACAATTCGCAAGTATCTAGAAAAGGTGGATTAAGAAGCATAAATCTGATGATGAAAGCGAAAGAGCTATAAGGGCACCATCTTTCCCATAGAAATATACAAAAAAGGGTTTACATAATGCTATGTAGTAATTTAAACAAAAAGAAATCAAAATCAAGTTAATAAAAGAGGATGAATTATTGGTAGTTCTGCCTCTCAAAGGTGTTAGAGAAGTCAAAGCTGCAAAGATGAGAAAGACTGAAAATTATCTGATCCTGAGGAAGGAGAGAAAATTCTATGAATAGCTGGAGGGTATATATGGTTGTTAAATGCACCTGTGAAAAAGCTAGATGGGATGCATGTCAAACAAAACTTACAGTTCAAAGCAAAGATTTAAGAACATATAAGGGATTTAAAAAAGAAAGTAGTGAATAACCCTGTAGCATTTCATGCAGAAGCATTTCATATTGGATCTTTTGAAGCATTTCAATTTCATTGTTTGGAAATTAGACAGCAGACTTCTAGCAGGTAGCACATAGGAATAAGGCCAAGATATGTTAACAAGCTGCTTCCAATGGTCCACAATTTGATTTCCTCAGTCTCTATTTATCCATGGTTTGACCCAAAACACTAGGCCTAGACACTGAATGGTCATCTAAACTGCATGCTTAGTAACCACCTAAGAAACTATGTTTTGCTATGGTTTACTTATTGAAGGATGGGGACAAAGCTAGGGCACTTACAGAATTAGGAGCCCAACTAATATACTGCTGAGGAACCTCAGAATTTTCAATGTTCCAGAGTCTATGAAGTGAGACTTAAGTTGCAATGGATGGTTCAGGTATGACGTATAGAATGATTCAATCCTTAGCTGACAGTAGAGCCTACAACAGCCACACTTTCTTCTCTTGTAAAGGCCTTGTGCACCAAGAAACCAAGGGAAGTCCTTCTTGATCCTCAAAAGCAACAAAACCAGGCTGCCAAGAGAGCACTTAAATGTTTCCAATCAAAGCCAGCTACATTGACAGAAAGGGGTAAGGTCCTTGTGGTTGATAATCCAAGTTTAGCTAGTAGCCTGTGTGCTGCAAGAACAGGGATGGGAGAGTGGAAACTGAGCATCAAATGGGGAGTGGTCACTGTTGCTCCATGAAGATGACGGCAACTTCAATTCTTCTGTTTGTAGTGCAAATTACCTAGGAGCAAAATCAAAAAACCCTACCTCTCATAATGGATGACTGACCACATGCATTTCCTGGTCATTGTTCCAAGGGAAAATTAATGGGTTGCTGTCTGTTATCTCAAAGAGGAATGAATGGTTCAACAGGATGGCAGAAATGTTGGTTTGATGGTCATGCGGGGGGTACTGACCTGAAAATAAAAAGATGTATAACTTTATCCCTGCCACTTCTCTATCAGCTCTTCATTCTCAAACACAGGAATCTTTCACTTCTGTTGAAGCATGGTTAGCCAATGCCCATTTAATCCCGAACCCAGGCAAAACTAAATTATTATTCTTCCAAACACCATTTAACGTAATAGCCAAAGACAATACTGTCATCTCCCCGACAACCAATACAAAGCTTCTTGGAGTGGAAATAGATGTTGTTGTTGTTGTCTTTCGGCTTTTCCCAGTTAGGGGTCGCTATAGGAGAACTCCAGTCCACTAATGATTGGCAGTAGATTTTCAAGAACGCCGAGGTGCCAGCTCGATGTTCAACCTTCAACGAAGGCACGCCCATTTACGCATGTCTTTCGAAAGCCCACCCAACCATGGGGAGGACATGCAGACTCCACACAGAAGCCACTCCCCACACTCCAGCTGAGAATCAAACGGGAAAACCTCTTGCTGTGAGGTAACAACGCTACCGCTGCACCACCGTGGCAGTATGGCTGAAGTGGAAATAGATAATAACCTAAAATTTGACTTTCATGTCTCCCTAATTATAAAAAAAGTCCATAAGAAACTTGGAAGTCTGTATAGGCACAAAAGGTTCCTGACAACAATGGCCAAAATTATATTAGCACAAACCCATCTGCTCTCCTCTCTGCTATATGCCTCTCCAATTTTAACTAATTTAAGGAAAACTGACTTATCTAAGCTAGAAGCATGTTATAATAAAATTGCTAAGTTTGCATCTGACTTCCCATATAAAACACATCATTGTACAGTTTTAAGGATACTAGACTGGCTTGAGCTTCCCAACATTATTCTTTACAACCAACTCTCTCTAACTCACAAAATTGTAACACAACCAACCAGAACCCCTGCACTACAAAATCTCATCCTTCCTTAAATTTCCAGCAGACCTCTTCGCTCTAACAATAAGAACTTACTGTCTCCAAGGCCAACAACACTGCAGGAGAATCTTTATTTTCCATCTATATATCTCGTATATGTAACTCCCTTCCTAAATCCATTCTCTCAATCTCATCTACTAACCACTTCAAGCTATCACTTAAACCTTATAAAAAAAAAGTGGCTATGTTCCTGTACTAACCCCTTGTGAATGCTCTGATACATCACAGTATACCACAACCATATCCAACTTCTTTCACGGTGTTTAATCCTTTATTCCTACAGAGCTGTCTTAACCTTATATCTTGACATATGTCATACTTTACAAATAGTACTAGCTATGTTCAAAGCCTAGGTTTTGTTGTCGAGATGTAATACATTTGTATTTTCTTATGTATACTACATTTTGTCTACTTTATATATTATTGTAATCTGTTCATTAAAATTTACTGTTATTCATGGAGCTTTTCTCCCCGGGCCTAATGTACCTGTGTCCAGTCAGACTTTCCCAGTAAACAAATGTTAAATAAATAAAATAAATAAATAAAATGATCACGGCAGTGCAGCTTTCTATTAAAATGTGGCAATCACTTGGACAGTAGCTTGTGCCATGCGGCTGATAAAGTGTAATTGTCTGATAACAAAATATGTTGTCCTGCAATACATGACATTTGCTTAATGTGTATTTCCTTCCTATTCATATTCAGTGCCTTTATGAATCATGTCACTTTGTTGTTGAGTGGCAAGACCATATCATGATTTATTTCTATGAATCATACAACAGTCTAGCCCATCTATGCATCACCATACACAAGAGCCATTTGTGGAATGACAAACCATATGGTGAATAAAATGGCTGATTCATTTTCAGTATAATAGCATCACATGAGGTTCTTGAGTTCCAGCAAGTAGTCCATTTCCCTAGAATAGAATTTGTATTGTGGAAAGATTGCTTTCCTGCAGGACACCTAACAGATATATTGAGGGATTATGAATCACCTGCACAAATGGTATTCTGTTTTTCATTAACCTGCAAACTCTTAGGCTCCAACCCTCTGCCAAGCACACAGACAGGGCCTTGCAGGCATTCCTTCAAAGACACTAGCGTCTGGGAGGTGGCTTATTATTACTATCCTCACTTTACATTTTCAGTTATTGATAGGGATATCTACCTCATTGAAACTTCACAACAGGTCAATACCTATTTATGTTATAACTATACACATTGCTGTTAATACTTTCATAAACTATGAAGAGAATAGTAAACTAGTAATTTTACTAATAATTAGTAAAGCAATTTTATACAAAATATAAAAAAATAATTTCTAGAGACAATGAAGATTGACAAATGCATTTTTATTATTTTATAGAATGATGAAGGATTTTGAAACACCAGATATCATTTGACAGATGTTGAAAACAGTTGATTCAGAAATACTTAGAACACATTTAAAGAAATTAATTTGATAGAAATGAGGGTAAGAAGGCAAGCAGATTTGCAAATCACTGCACTCTGCAGCATATATGAAAGCAGACATAAACACTGTGACAGGGCAAAGTAAACAGCCCTTGAATCTCTTAATTCTGTAAACAATGATTACATCAAATGACAGGAAAGAAATGAGCAACTGAATCCACTCATGCCATGTGCCTGAAAAATGTGCAAACATTGTTATTAAACATGCTGAAATTAACTGGATGGCCACTTCTATGAGAATTCTAAAGAAATTATGGTCCACTGGTAAAAATAAAATATGAAGGATGTAGGATTAAATATCTCAGCCAAGAAAAATTATTTGAGAAGTATATGCTTTAGGCTAGAGAAATGTTACAACCTGTCAGTCAGTCAGTCTATCTTGATGTACACCTTATGTGTCAGTTGCCTTCAGTTAACTGTTATTTCTACTTTCTCTCACTTAAATAAATGCAAGATATGAGTTCAAGGGAAAAATAACAGTTATAATGTACATTGGCCATAAAGTCAAGGTCTTTTTAAATAGTCAGGGGTATTGGTTGTCACATGCAGTCAAGATAGGATGTCCAGCTCACATACATCGGTAACGGTTTTCTAAGAGAATTAATTTATCCAAGCAGTAATGCAAAATAGTTCAGCGATGGATCGCTCCTGCCACCTACTGGAAAATGTGTGCTTCACATTCCTTTCCTGCTGAATTGTACAGGCCTCTCTTCCCACAGGGCACATGAGAGATACCAGTCAACAAGTTATCTGTTTTCCATTACTTATGTTTGCTGAAATTAATTTAAAAACTAATAATTTAGACATTTGCTGAGACAGTATATTTTCTGCGGAGATCGAATGGACTAAAATGAGCCATTTCATTGGCATGCACTGCTGCGTTCTGCATTTTAAATTCTTCTTCCAGTATGTCATTATTAAGTTATCTCATAAAAACATATCTATAGAATATTAAATGCACTGGTATGTATATAATTATAATTTTACCATATTTTTGTCTCATTGTAAATATTGGCATCCTTCAGCAAATACAACATAATTTGCCAGGGAATTCATTTTTTTAATCTTTGAACACAGCTATAAATAGACAGATAGGATGACATACTGCCACAAAGGCAACATCTTTTCCAGCTCATTCCAGGGAGAGCACACACCACAGCAGAGGCAATTATTACATGGAGCAGTAGCAAAACTGTGAGTGTGTGTGGGTGGGAGGCTTAGCAAGTAGCACAGCTATGTTTGACAGCATACAGCTTTGCTTTTTGGAGCAGAGGACTAAAGCTTTGTCTTGTTAATGAGATGTTTTCTGTTTCAAGGGTACATTGACTCTTTTTCACATTCATTTCCTTGTTGCGTGACCTTGAGCAAGTCACTTAAGCAGACAATATTTTGGGACAATTTTGAATTTGGACTAGGCTCCTTGATGGTCTCAGGACTGAACGCCTAGTAACTACTTATGAGGGAAAACGAGAAGGCTGTGGATTATTATCTTACACAAGTGCTGCGATTTGTTTTCTCATGCTGAGACTGTATTACAGCATAAGGCAGTACTGCACTCCTGAGATACTATCATTTAGATGATATGCTAATCTAAGGTCCCATATGCATGCACTGTTCAGATGAATGTAAAAGATCCCACGACATTCCATTCATCAAAAAGACTAGGGGACCTTTTTTATGCAAAGTATTAGTAACTTAGTAAGTATTAAAGTGTATTTGGTATTTAAATATGAAAAGGCTATGGACTTTAGTCCCATATCATGGGCTTTATTTCACCCCCCAGCTTTGGAAAAACATTTCTACTACATGTATAGCAGAGTAGCACCCTTATCACTTTCAAGGTAAACCTATATAATTGCATTGGCAGCCTCAAATTCTTCCTTACTCTATCTTGTGTTGCTCTACCTAAGGCTGGAGTGGACTTTGACTATATTTTATTGGCTAGGTTTGTAATATTCTGCAGACTGATTGCCTAGTACTTGCCAATGAACTTGTATAGGGCATAAACAGCATGTAAAATGATATGCATAATAATTTTGTGAGTGAAAAGATTCAAAACGTTACATTAACAAATGTTGCAAAGAATATCATGGCCTAATTAGTGAGACTGGGCCTGTGGCTGTTACATTGCACCACCATTACCACACAACTCTTTCAGTTTGTGGCACCTCAACAGAAGCTGAGAAACACAACATGCCACAAGTGAGAAACAAATGCTGCTGTTTATGCAGCTTAATAAGCAATAAACTTTTTCTATTCATTCAGTTTTTAGGACTTCCATTCATATTTCATTATGCAGGAGGCAAGTATTTTACAGCAAAACTATAACAAAATAGTGTTAACTCTCACCATACAACAAATATATAAGATATTACATTTTATTTTTAAGAAAAGAAAACACAGCCCAGCAGTTCAGGACCCGCAACTAGCAACAAATTGTTCCGAACCTGGTGAAATTACTGGCGGTAGCCAAAGAGTCTTTAGACAAACGATCTTTATTAAAACACACCAAATAATTTAGTATTTTTAGTACATCTAAAAACCTTTACAAAAGGTAAACGTTCTGTCTTTACTTATAATTTCAAAAAAATGTCTATACTTTTATTTTTGTAATGCTTTGCAACTATATTCATTTACATGATGGGCATTATGGCTACTGCAAACAAACTAGGACACTATAAAAAAACTGAGCATATAAACTGCACTTGCTCTGAATTCAGTACTATGAGGGCTAAGTAACTACCTGAATTGTGCATCTGACAATTAGCAAAAGTACTGCCTTATAAATGAATAGCTACTTACTTTAGGCTGTAAAGGCAGTTTGTATCCATGGACAGCTATTTCAAGTCCATCTAGAAATGAAATACGTATTGCTGTAATATTAAGATTTATCTAGTAGGACACTATTTCATTGTCAGATGTTTCTTGGTCTGAGTAAGCTTTAATAATCTCATGTCTGTGAAGCTCACATACATCATTTTTCTTATATAATTTTATATTCAGATGGTCCTGTATTAAATCTTATTTGTCTGTTTGTTTGTATCAGATTGATTGGTTGTCTGGTGTAGGAACAGATGATTAAGCCTATGAGCTGTTAGCAAATTGCTTCCTGTGATCCAAATTTTGATTCCCTGTGTTTCTGTTTGCCTGCTATGTGACTCAGAGTATGTCAGTGTGCCCAGGCTGAGTCCGAAATAAGTCCATGTGGATCAGTGCTCTATCTCAGCTAACGATTGTATATTGAATTCTTAAAAAAAAATCAGAAATATCAATATATTTACCTCTCAACAATAATCAAACCAGTTTTAAAGAATGCTATGCTCAGACACTGGCAGCAGCTTAACCATACAGAACAACATATGTTCTTTGTGTTTCACTGTTGCAGTCATCACATTTGGGTTATCCCTGTCAGGGTAGCCCTCAGTCAGCCCGAATACCAGAGGCTTAATATTTTTGTGTCGGTTGCCGTCGCTCCAGGACTGATGTCAGGTTATCAGTGTTATAAATGAAGGCAGCCAACGCCATTACATCAGTCTTTGTTGCTGAGGAGCCAGAAGCAGTTTGCATGAGTGCCGGTCGGCCGCTACCTGAGTTTTTCATTTCCAAAATTGAAGTTAAAGTCTTCTAAAGCTAAGTACCCTGTTGGGGATCCTTTTTCCTTGTTCTAACCGATGTCAGAAAAAGTTAACAACTGTCTCACCTGTGGAAAGCAAATACCACACTGAGATTTTCATTCTTACTCTTTTCAATGCCAGAACTATACATCGTTGGGCCCTTATTGTAGCTAGATATTTTCGATCTCAGCCCTTGAATTCTGATATGGCTTCAGTAAGCCATCCAACAGTAGATCTTCTGAAAAAACATAAAGATAAAGATAAAGACAGAGACAGACTGCACAGGTCCAAAACTGCCAGCAATGCTTCTGGTAAGCTAGTTGTCAGTTCTCTGGTCCTCAGTGAGGCACTTTTGCAGGCCCAGATGCCCGCTTCTGTGGATTCGCAGGCCGCTACTGAGACCCTTTCGGAGTCCAGTATGCCGTGAGACTCTTCATTGACTAAGGATCCTGTGGATGTCCCTACCTTGGATGGGTCCAGAGCCGCTGAGCAGGCATCAGCTTCTGAGGAAGTACTTCACGCTACCGATTCTCGACACAGACTGACAGCTTCTTTTGTGTCTACCATTCTTTTGAAAACTACCGAGTTTCTAAGGCCCAGGGTACAAACCACACCCAATAAACTGACGATCCAATCCCAGGCACCTGCTTCCTTGCCTTAGTCTCAGATGCTTAAAATGGCAGAAGACCTTATAATGCTTATCAGGGGAAGCCAGGCTACACCCTTCCAAAAGAAAAAGAGATTTGTCCCCAGTAGTTTTATCTGAACAGGAGTCTGATGACTCTGATGGATCTGATTATGAAGATATGCAACCCCTCTCAGTTTAAGAGGATTCTGATGCAGAGGAATCCATCCCTTCAGCCTCTCCACCCGAGGACATCTCCTTTGGGGAAACCCTACATACCTTAAGGGAACATTTCCAATGGGAATGTCAGGACTACCATCAGTCAAAAAAGAGACTCAGGGAATTCCTAGATCTTCCACAGCACAGAACTCTGGCTATTCCTCCTGTCCTGGATGTTGTGGATGATGTTTTTATGGAATCCAGTTTGACTCCTGACACCCTCCCTCTTGCTCACAGGAAACCAGACAGGTACTATAGAGTCCCTGACTCTCACAAATTTCTATTCAAAAATCCTACTGCTGACCCTGAGGTTATCTCTTAAGGACCTAAAGGAATTAAAGTAACTTCTGCTAAAAATCCCACCCCCTCATATAGGGATTCCCAAGCATTAGACAGATGGGGTAAAAAAGTATACACCTCTGCTACTCTTGCTATTAGAACACTAAATTGTCAGTTCCATATGCTGAAATATCAGCAACATACCATGGAACTCCTCAAACAAAAATATCTTCCTTTCCTGCTTGTGCAGAAAATAAAGAGTTACAAGAGTTAATGCATTCTGCAAGTCAAGTAACTAAGCACACCTTACAATGTGGTTTTGATGCCCTAGAAGCATCTTGTAGGGCAGTAGTCACTGGTTCTGTCCTTAGAAGGCATGCTTGGCTAAAGGAACAGCCTTTGCCAGACCATGTCAAATCTAAATTATTGGACGCATTACTGCACAAAGACAATTTATTTGGCACCAAGGCAGAGGAGGTCTTAAAAAAGATGTAAGAAAAAGCTAAATCTATGCAGACAGTTAAAGACTTCTTGCAGGACCAGCCACCGAGGTTCAGTAGGCATTGCTCTCCAAGCACTGGTCCTTTCCTGCCCCCTCCTGGTCAGCTCAGCCCAGACCCTGGGGAAGCAGGACCCCAGACAGCAGCCCCAGGGAATGCAGAGATCTAAGCAATGGAGTTCCTCCTCTTCAAAATCAGGGAGTGCTAAGCCACCCCCTCATGGAAAGAACTCACAATTACTTCACACTTCCAACCCCTCCCTCTGCCCACCTACTCTTGCCCCTAGGAGGAAAACTCTCCTTCCACGCAAGCACCTGGGCCACCATTTCTACTCCAGACTCTTCCTGGAACCTAGAAAAGAGGGCACCTAGCGGCCCATCCTCGATCTATCCATTCTAAACACTTTCCTGGTGATACCAAAATTCAAAATGCTCACCCTCCAGCAACTTCTACCTATGCTCTCCAAGAATGCTTGATTAGCCACACTAGACCTAAAAGAGGCCTACCTACAAATCCCAATCAGGAAATCTTGCAGGAAGTATCTCTGTTTCAGGGCGGGATCACTGCACTTTCAGTTCTTTGAGCTTCCCTTTGGCTTATCCACTGCTCACAGAGTTTTCACAAAATGCCTGGCTCCCGCCATTGCTATTTGCAGACAAAGAAATATTCAAATTTACCCATACTTAGATGACTGGCTGATTCAGGCAGACAGTCAAGAAAAACTGCTAAAGCACCTGACCTTTGTAAAGGACCTACTGACCTCCCTGGGGTATACTATCAACAAAAAGAAATCCAAAGTAGTACCCATGCAAAAAATTGTATTCCTGGGAGCAAACCTGGACACTGCATCCCAGATGACATTCCTTACACCAGAAAAACAAACCTACCTGACAACCTACTTCTCTCAACTAGCCACCAGACCCCAGTTATCCCCAAGGAAAATCCTGCAAGCTCTGGGGTTCATGGCTTCTTGCATTCTACTCATTCCATATGCCAGACTGCATATGAGGAAACTGCAATGGTACATAAAAAGTATTGGTGTCAACACTCCCAAGACCTGGAAACTTTTATACCGATGATACCTTGCTTAAGGAAAGACTTCCTTTGGTGGGCAGCAGTATGCAACCACAAGGAACTACCCTTCTCACAAACCCACGCCACCCAGACCCTCACCACAGACACATCAGACTATGCCTGGGGTGCACACTTGGACGGCAGGTGCATTCATGGCCAACGGAGCCCAAACCAAATACATCTGCACATCAACCAAAAGGAGATGTTCGCTGTTCAACAAGCTCTGACAGTCTTCAGGCCCCTACTCTCTCTGGGGCCTCTACTGATCAAAACAGACAACACCACCGTGATGTGGTATATCAACATGTAGGGCGGAACTCACTCATACCCTCTGTGCAGGCTCACCATGACCCTTTGGCACACAGCCTCAGCCATGCAACTACACCTGCTAGCACAATTCCTGCCAGGCTCTCTAAACTCTCTGGCAAACAACTTAAGCAGAAATCTTCTGGACCCACACGAGTGGCAGCTAGACCAAAGAACCTTTACCATTGTAACCCAGAAATGGGGCACCCCAAAGGTCGGCCTCTTTGCTACCCACTCCAACCATCAGCTCAGCAAATTCTGCACCAGGGAACCTCACAACAAGGCCTGAAAATTGGATGCTCTATCCTTCTAGTGGGTCAACCTCTCAGTCTATGCATTCCCCCCTCTACCACTCATTATACAGGTGCTGCTCAAAATAAGGATGGAAAGACCAAGGACAATCCTGATTGTCCCAGACTGGCTATGCCAGCACTGGTGTCCTCTGCTGCAAAGCCTGTCACCACTGCCACCATGGCATCTCCCTCAGATCCCAACACTCCTGACCCAGAGCAATGGAGAATTCATGCATCCCCAATCGCAGACCTTCAATTTGGCAGCCTGGCTTATTCCCTGACCACTGCACAAGCTTCCAAACTAAGCAAACAAGTTCTAGATGTTATACATGAGTCCAGATGCCCTAACACTAGAAAGTCTTATGCTGACAAGTGGAAAAGGTTTTACACCTGGATCCAGGCTAAGGGAGCCGGAGCTGCACAGCCCTCCCTACCTCTCATCCTGGATTACCTGGCTGACCTACCACACAAGGGTCTATCCTTCTCTTCCATTAAAATTTATGCGTCTACCATCTCTGCTCATTTCAGCACAGAGCCATCTCTTTTCTCCCACCCGCTCATCAAACAGTTCCTAAGAGGGGTTAACAACTTGGCCACCCAGAAAAGCACCTACCCCAGCTTGGGACCTTAACTTTGTTTTTGAAAAACTCATCTGCCTCCCCCTTTGAACCAGCAGCGTTAAAGTTCCTCTCTTGGAAGACAGCCTTGCTTCTGGCCATCACTTCAGCTAGAAGAGTATCCGAGCTATAAGCCCTAATGGCTGTAGAACCCTTCATCATTTTCCACGCTGACAGGGTCTCCCTCAGGACTAACCCATCCTTCATGCCAAATGTGGTGTCCAGTGTGGCTCTCAACCAATCCATTCATTTGCCCACCTTTTTCCCTAACCCACAAAACAAGGGGGAAAAGATTATGCACTTTCTAGATGTGCACAGACAGCTCAGCTTCTACCTAGACAGGATTAAATCATTTAGGAAGATGGATCAATTGTTAGTCAGCTTTGCTACAGGAGCAGAGGGCAAGGCCATGTCCAAACAAACCATTTTCAAATGGATAGCACACTGCATCCTTTTCTGCTACAAGCAGCATGGGAAACCTACCCCCACGGGGGTCAGGACACATTCTACCAGAGCAACCTCCACCTCTGCAGCTTTCCTCAGAGGGGTCCCCACCAGGGACATCCTGGAGGCTACAACATGGACATCTATTCATACCTTCACCAAGCATTACCACCTGCCTATCTTCTCCAAATCCAGGGCAAGCTTTGCCACCGCAGTCTTGCAGGGCATCCTAGCCAGCCCCCAGTCTTCTTGACTGCCTCCACCCTTTTCTTCAGCTTTGGGAATCAACCCAAATGTGATGACTGCAACAGTGAAACATGAAGAACATAGTACAGTTGTGTACACTTACCATAAATGTAGATGTTCGAGTGTATTCACTGTTGCAGTCCTGGTTTCCCTCCCTCCACCCCCACTTGTCTCTCTCTCTCAGTTTCTCTCTCTCTCTCTCTCTCTCTCTCTCTCTCTCTATCCTTACAAGGATGTTTAGCTCCATCTTGGGGGGTCCTGACAGTTAGGGCAAGAAAAACTGATGTAATGGTGCTGGCTGCCTTAATTTTTAACACTGACGACCTGATGTCAGTCCTGGAGCGACGGCAACCAATGCAGAAAAACCAAACCTCTGGTATTCTGGCCGACTGAGGGCTACCCTGGCAGGGATAACCCAAATGTGATGGCTGCAACAGTGAAAACACTCGAACATCGACATTTATAGTAAGCGTACACAAATGTACTATTCTAACTGCTCTGAAATTTGTTTTGTCAAGGAACTGATAGTGGTAGACACAAGACTATTAAAAACGAAGAGGAAGAACAGCTATAAAGAAAGCAAGTGAAAGAGAAAGATGTAGAGGAGAGAAGGGGAAGAGCAAGCAAAGAAAATGTTTGTGCAAAAGCATATCAAGCAATGAACCATGTCAGTAAGAAGAGGGAAAGGAGAGACGGAGAAAGGAAATTTGTATAAGGCTCAGTAAATGCAATCATGAAAGGCACAACTTTATTTTACTGATTATTCAGTGACTCATCCATAAAAATAATGAAAATAAGCTATCTGACTGTCTTGTACTCGGCTTATTGAACTTCCCAGGGCTTTTCCATGCTATAAATCTGATCAACATTTCTTCAGCACTCCTTTCATTTCTGTGCATGTGTGGACCACCAGTTTCTAGTGACACCTTGGTTAGCTGCATTTAACTCAAATTAGGTCATTAAGAATGAAGATTGCTGTAAAGTTCCAGCCTGCTCACGAAAGAATGAAAAAGGGATTGCTTGAGACAGCTGATCACTGTTTTTGGTTCTTTCACCATTCCACAATGTTATGCAACCATGGAGTTGGACTATAAGTTTCAGAGCAATAGGGACTTGCTCTCTATCTAGGGAAATGTAAAACCTAAGTTTGAGATGTTACATTTTGTTGCATGTCAATGGCAGGTTTTGAGGTTGTGTAACCAAGCATTTATAATGTAAACATTAGTATTCTAATGCTTCATAGTAGAAGCAATATAATAAAATCTGCATCTAAGACCAACGCTTTCCCAAATATATGGCTTCAGTCAACTAATAATACATTCTTAATGTGCCTAGCTTGTGGCAGTGCCTAACAATGTGGCCTATATTACCACTCTGACATCTCTAGCACAAACTGGATGCTTGGGGGAAATAGTGCTAATTTGTATAAGAATAACATATAGTTGAAAAAGAAATTTTCATGGGAAAACATTCTTTATAAGGGCAGAACATAAATTAAAGGGAGTGGTGAGAAAGATTGTAGCTTCCTTGTTAACAAGCTGATGTTCTCTATCTCTTTAATATAATGCTCTGAAAAGAAACCAGGCTTGCTTTTGAGACATTAGTGATCAGCAATCATTTGTGTGATCATTAGTGTTCACCTGGTCATCAATTCCACAAAAAGATGATGATATGCTGGGGTTTCCCCTTTCCCCATGATGGTACAACCATGGGGTTGGTATATATGTAAATATATATATATATATATATATATATATATATGGATATAGATAGATATGGGTGTACCTAAAATGATCTAAACAACATAAGATCGACAATAAAATGATCAACAGAAAATTATCTAAAGGTAAAAAGATTTAAACTGAACAAAAAAATCGAATATCTAAATTAAAAACACTGAAAAAATTGAAGTTAAACTGGGAGAGGCTTTATGCCCTTTCCTCACTTTTGTGCGACCTCGGACTTGGTATTTATAATTAGCATGGGCTGCGGGGGTGCAGGGGGAGAGGCTTGCACTGCTGCAAAAACATACAAAAAATGTGGCTCGAGTTTGTCAGATTTTTCAGTGGTTTTATATGTGGTTAGATTATGTCACATTTTTCAATGTTTTTGCCCCCCCCCCCCATACTCCCACACCCAATACTAATTATATATACCTATTCTGAGGTTGTACAACAGTGAGGGAAACAATATAAACCCTCCTCTGGTATAACTTCAATTTTTGTCATTGTGTTTCTTAGTTCTACTATCTATCTTGTGTTGTTTAGGTCATTTCAGCTACACCCTTATCTCTCTCTATATATGTGTGTATATATATATATATATATATATATATATATATATATATATATATATATATATATATATATCTATTAAGAGAGAGAGAGAGAGAGGGATGATCTATTACATTTGATTGAATGTTCATTTGACTGAATCACAAATGATTAAGCTCACTTGACAGGAAACTTATTTAATTGAGAACTCATTTAACTGAATCACAACTGGCAGAAAAGCGTAGAAGTCTGTGGAAAGTATGTGATGGTTTTATGATCGTATGTGTTATTAAAGAAGTGAGTCTGGAAGAGTATGTGTGCATTGGCAATGGTCACTGTCATGTTGTACCCCCCGATCTGTAGAAGTTTCTGTTTGTGCTCCAACACTGATTCACTGTGTGTGGTGCTTTTTTCTTTCATTTCTCTTTGTTTGTACAACTGTGAAGTTAGTATATAGAAATTAAGAGGGTTGCTGGCCACATGGGCAGGAGGGTGTACCTCCCTAAAAAACAGTTTTAGGGTATAGTTTGGTGTAGAGTGTTTTCTTTAAATTGTGATTCTGTTAAATGAGCTTTTGATCAAATCAGTCAATTGGGTTCAGTAATTTGTGATTCAGTCAAATGAGCACTCAATCAAAAGTCACAGATCCATTAGAGATATAGATACAGCTATAGATATATATAGTGCTGGTGTTCATCCTACCCACATCACAGAGTGGAAGTGGGCTTACCCGTCTTGCAAAAACAATTTTTTTGCAGATTTTTTACTCTGAAATGCTGTCCGTATTTTTGAGTTTTCAGTTATTTGTGATCACACTCATGTGAGGTGATCACAAATGAGTGGCAGATTTGTCAGAGACCCTTTATTACTGCCCTTTATATGAAAATAACTGCGGTGGTGGTGCTGTGGTAGCATTGTCGCCTCATAGCAAGACGTTGTCCCGTTCGATTCTCAGCTAGAGCGTCTTCTGTGTGGAGGCATACATGAATGGGGCATGCCTTTGTTGAAGGTTGTACGTCAGGGCTGGTAACCCGGTACGTAAAAATCCACTACCATTCATTAGCGGACCGGAGTTCCGCTGTGGCGGCCCCTAACCGGGAAAAGCCGAAAGACATATGAAAATAATTGGTGAATAAGTAACCACACAATTTTGCAATGGCTAAACATTTACCATGATTATGTCTGGAAAATATTGTAGTGAGCATTAATTGTACTTTACAGGGGTACTTAAAGCAAGTACCTTGAGCTTCAGATAGTGAGGTAATTAGCTGTAGTAAAATTCTTCCTATCATCCAGATCGTGTGCAAGAATTCAAAGGAAAGCCTTTGATTTCCAGTAGGTAGTTGATAGAGAACATACATACCTCTGGACCACTGATGAGCAGCTGACATAGATTTAAAAGCAGCCAGCGATCCAGTGAGACTATCCAACTGAAATAGCACAAAGGCATAGATACTGTCTAGGCCTATGATTTGAAACATAGTTTTAAGAAATTTACATATGGAGTCACTATTTGTGAAATATTGCTGGATATTCTGTGCTTTTAAATTGCTCCTAAATAGCTATGGCCATAATTCTTTGAAGAACTGTTGAGCTGAAGATAGAGCAGAAAGGTGATATTGTTGCAAGAGAGATGCAGCTTTCAGTAATACCCATGAAGTAAATTCCAGATGCTACTTGCCATAAAGTGAAATATTAAGACATTGTAATCAATCAATAAACTGGGGAAATAAAGACCTCCTCTCTTTTCTCACTGTAGTGCAAAACTATCAAAGCTTTCACCATGCGCAGGTCCCAAATTAATGATAATATATCCGTATTCCACTTTCCCAGTACTCAGGTTGAAAAGTATAGTCGAAAAGCCTGGAATATATAAGGTATGTTAGGGTATAAAATATACTTAAGAAGAAGAAACCATAAATCCATTGGGAAGTTCAAACGTTACCACTTAGCTAAGTCAGAAGTAATGATGACAGAACAGCTGGCTATGTGGCATAGCAGGATATAGCCATAACTTTGACCCAGATGACCTGAGTTCAGTTGGTGGCTTGGGCAATGGAAGAAGTACATTTTTTTTGGTGTTTTTGTATGTGAAGTTGGACTACTTTCCTGTGGCTACTGTGTTTCACATAACAAATGAGAAATACATTACTATGACAATTGTTTTTTCTCACATGCAGAGGTCTGAGGTAAACTCCATTAACTAAGTGGTTTTAACTGCAAGGTTGGGCCTGTCTTTAGACAAAAGTAACTTCTCATCCTAGTATCTGTTCATTTTAAGCAGTCACTAATCTAGACTTGCAAAACTGTTGTGCTGTGTGAAGTAAGGTAGAATAATTTATCATGGCTACTGTTTGTGAAACAAACTTGAAATGCATTATTGTGACCATTATTTGTTATCACAATCAAATACCGGAAGTGTATTCAGTCAAGAAGGTGACAATAACTGCTGGGTGGGGAGTGAGATCCTGTTTGTGGATGGAAGTATCTTACCTTCTTGTCATTTGCTCATTTTAAGCAGATGGTAACATAGATTTGCAGGACTAGTATAAATTTGTGTTAAATAAATTGGAATTCTTTACTTTGTCTACTGTATAGAAAACAAACTTGAAATTCTTTGCTTTGGGATCTATTTCTTAACACAATCAGACACCTGAGGTGTACACAGTCAACAAAGTAGCTATACCTGCTAATAGGGTCTGAGGACTATATGAGGATGAGAAAAACTTTCTCCTTGTAATTTGTTCATTTTAAACAGTTGTTAATTTGGCTTTGCAGGACAAGTGGACATTTGTATGAATTATGATAGAATAATTATTAAGGCTAGAATGGCAATTATTATTATTACTATTAATGTACTCAGATATGTGCTGTATACATAATCAACAGTGTGATTGCAAATGATGGATACAGTGGTCTGGCTGTGCATGAAAATGACTAATCCTGCTGTCAGAATCGAGTTAAGTAATCATTAGTCTGGCTTTGCAGGACCACTATGGAGTTTTGCAGAGCAAGGTAAAATACTTTACTGTAGCCATTTTATTACAGTCATACACGTGAGGCAAACATGGTTAACTAAGTGGCTTTAATTTATGGGTATGGACATTTTGATGAGATTGTGCTGATCTTTTATAGTTGACATGTTTTGAGATACTCAATACTGCTTGATTATAAAACAAACAGTGAACGTATGTTAAATTATTGAACAATGGCTATAGTTAAAGGCAATCTGGAAGATAAGTATACATTTAACAATGCACAATCCCAATGCAGAGCAGTCACAAACAGAGACGGGGTATCACGCTAGTGAAAACAAATTATAAAAAACCAACTCGAAAAAGCCGGTACCCCTGATGGCAATAAAACGATAAATGTAATCCAAAAGTCCAGTAAATAAAACGCTGGATGCTCTACTTGCAGGTACAAAAGTATTTATTCATAGAAATGAGTGAGCGCTTTCGCCATAAGGCTTTATCAAACTCTTAAACATTTAAAAACTGCTTAAAAAGCCTTTATAAAACATACAGTCTAATTCCATTGGTCAACGTGGCAGATCATGCTTTTAAACTCTTAAAGCCCTAGTACATGTAGAGTATCCAGACATAGTCTCTTGAATACAATACACAACACTTTCAACAAAACATAGATCAAAGTATGGTATTGTTTATAAGGCCGTCCGATATGCCATAAGTTCCCATATACATATTAAACCTAATAATAAAAATCTGTCACACATCTTAAAAATAATGCTTCTTATGAAATTCAGAAATTTTATATGCAAGGACAAATCGCAGAGAGCGATTTAAACATAAACAAACCTGACGATGTACTAGGACGTCATCGGCAATTAATAAAAATCTGTCACACATCTTAAAAGTAAAGCTTCTTAGGAAATTCAGAAGTTTTATGTGAAGGAACAAATCGCAGAGAGCGATCTAAACATAAACAAACCTAACGATGTACTAAGACGTCATCGACAACTCAACGTGCTTATAAAACTGCCTTAACAGCATTTCTATTGCATAAACATTGTCTTGGGTTATGAATTATCATTATTACTTTAGTAGTGATTCACATTAAACCCATCGACGTCTGAAGAATGAGTCTTCAGTAAATTTCAAACATTTTCTGTGTGTCAAAAAATATATATAGAAAATATAAAGATGTACATTCATTTAAAATAAGCATACCTACTTAAACTTACATTTCTCTTAGTAGTTTAATGGGAGTTGACCTTAATAACCTCTCATTTTGCTACACCTGTCTTGATAAAGGTGACATTTCAAGAAATAGTTCGAATCGCTAAAACAGCGATCAAAACTTCCTTATATTACCACATTCATGGTAGGTATTAAATTCACAGTAAAAAAACATAGCGATCATCTCATATCATTTTCATATCATCAAATTTAGTCGACAAACTGAACCAACGGTATACTTCTTAATAATACCTCCTCATAGTTAAACATTTGGGGCACATTTCTTGTTGAAATGACGTGCCATAGGTATAGCCCAAATAGATACAACCCACAAAAAACGTGCCTGCAATACTGTCCAACTAAGTGAAAGCTACTTGAATTAATTGATGTATTCCTACCTGAAGTGTAAGTATCACAAATCTCGTGTTGCGACGGTGCACAGGAAGTTTCTCTAAAGTAGCTTTCATGTCATACACTATGTTCAAACAACATTAACGGCATGCCATACTCGTAGCACGCTCCCTGTAAACATAATGAGTTAGACCATTTGTACGTCTACAGTAGGCCTAATCCTCTCTAGACGTGCACTGGCATTTATATAGCAGTCTTTGGCTATTTATAAAATGTTTATGAGATGCAACAGGCAACTCACAGAAAAATCAATCAACCCAAGACACCATCATGGCCTGTATGACACCCATTGTGTGGAATATAAAAAATAAAAGATATGACAAATCTAAATATATATCACAGGGAATAACATCTAACAAAGCTAACACAAGGGTGGATCATATTTACACTAAAAATCATATTTCGTGGAAGTACATGTTACCTTCTCTCTTCAGGGGTATAGCTCTCAAAATAAATCCTAATGGAAGTTTCTGGGGCTTCTATCTCTAAAGAAGAAATTTAAAACACTATATCTAGCCCTTAAAGTACCTGAAATAAACATGATAATAGATGGTGGATCAACAAACTACTTTACTTTGTGTAATCTTCTATTTTTCAAAAAAGGTTTAATTTGGACTTTATCATTAAGGCCAGGTGGTCTGTCTGATCTCCACCTGATGATCCATCTAGTTTCATTCTCCAGAGTCCTATTAATCAAGTCACCTCCTCTGAAACTTTGAAAAATTGTTTGGATAACATAAAACCTAAATGTATGTTCTGTCCCCTTCGTTTTATGATGTCTTGCCAGGGCATTGAGGTCTGAGCCTATCCTAGTTAGATAATCATGTTCTCTGATACGTTCTTTCAACATCCGATTGGTCTTCCCTACGTAGTAAGCTTCACATGCAATACACTTAGCAACGTATATTATGTCTTTACTTTCACAAGTAGTATTTGTGTTGAAATAAAAGACTCGTTTAGTTAACGGGTGTGTAAACATCGTGTCTTTGCATATAAAACGGCATTGATTGCACCTGCCGCAAGGTATGGTATTCATATTCGTAGTGTTATTATTGTGCAGCATGCTTCTTGGTCTGCATAATATGCTTTTTAAGTTAGGATGATTCTTAAAGGTTACACGTGGTATGGGGCCTACCACATTACTGACTTCTCTATCAGATCCTAGGATATCCCATCGTCTTTGCATGGCTTTTTTAACCTCTAAGCTCATCTTGCTAAAATTTAATTTAGCACTGACTTCAAAATTCAGCGTGTTCTTATTTCCCTGTGGTTCCATGTATTGGCTGAAATATGGTCTAGCGCTACTTGAGCGCAGTGAACCAACTGTTCCAATCGTTTCAGATATTTCATTTCCACCATAGCCCCTCTCTAAGAATCTTTTCTTCATTTCCTGTATTCCATCCTCATATTGGGAAAAATCAGAGTTGAGTCTGGACACTCTCATAAATTGTCCCTTAAGGACATTACTAAATACATGTCGTGGGTGCATACTGTGTCTGTGTAAAAGGTTGTTCCTTTGACAGTTCTTCCTAAATATAGACGTGTTAAGCAACCCATTCAACATGCGAACAATGTCCACATCTAAAAATGAGATATGATCATGAGAGAAATTCATAGTGAACTTCAAGAATTCAGTCGTTGACTCGAGGTAACTCACAAAATTTCTCATATTGCCATCAGGGGTACCGGCTTTTTCGAGTTGGTTTTTTATACATTTAACAATGCTAAATTTCTAATAACACTCCTAAAAATCGACAACAGGAAAATTATATGTTTAACAGCAATGTATATACCACCAGGGAATAACACAGATACTGCTGAAAGCAGCCTATTTTAGATGTCCCAACAAAATAACCATGAAACTGTAATACTTGTAGACTTAAATATAGACTGGCAACTCATAAATCCCAGTACCCCCATTGAATCCATAAACTTGTTCAATTTCAGGCAATTAATATCCACACATACTAGAATCAATAAACCTTCAGGGAGACACTCAATGTTAGACTGGATTCTTACAAACAAACCAGACAAGCTGACAAAAGTAAGTTGCTTCTCAGATAGCATAAGTGACCACACACAAACTTATTGAATTAGAACTCACCATAAGCTAAATAAACATATTATCTATAATCAAATACAAAATACAACCAATTTCAGCAAAGCTATTTTCAATGAAACACTAAAACAATATAACTGGAATGTACTTAGAACAATGCCACTAGATACTGCTGTAAAACAGTTTAATAACATATTATTATAGTTTCATAGTTTCATAGTACAGTACTAGGCTATCTGCCCTAGGGCATTTGTAAGCCTAGCCATAGTGATGTGGCTTTTGCCACCCCATGAAATGGTACAAAAAATGTACAGAATAAATTTAGAATACTGTGCCTCTGTCAAGTAGTGACACAATGAAGGTCCCCTTATATAATAGAATTAGTTTACTGTGCCCCTGTCTAGCAGTGACACAGATGTGACCCCTGGGGTAAACTTACGATCTCCCATCCACTCATCAAGACTTCTCTTGAAGAGAGTCAGTGAGGGGCTCTGCCTAATACGAACTGGGATCTTGTTCCAAAGCATGGGAAGCCTCTGGGTTATGAATCTATCCCTCCAGCATGTCCTATTCATACTTGTGCCGAGGTTTAAGTCTTTAGCTCTTGTGGTCCTGATAGATCTTAAATAATCTAGTACCAGTATGTAAAAAAAGAGTAAAGTCCAACCCCGCAGCTTGACTGACAAAAGAAACAGACAAAAAAGTCATGGCAAAAAGGGATAAAGTCTGAAAAACTTGGTATAAAAATAGAACTCAAAATGCCTTCCAGCAATTTAGGCATCTTAGAAACCTTGCAAAACTCTATGCCAAACAGGATAAGTAAAGATACTATACAAACCTACAAGACAAACAAAAACAACCTAAAACATTTTTGGTCATCACTAAATAAATACTCCAGCCTGGCAAGACCACCACTCCCTCTCCTTAATGGACAATATGACAGACTCTATCCCCACACAGTTTAATTCTTTCTTTATGCAATCAATATTATCTGTCATAGACCCTAATACATCTTCTCCCCTCTCTACCCCTGTCCAATCACTACCACCCACAGCTCTTCAATTTTAGTCAAGTCCTACCTCGCTTATATGGAAATTGATCCTTAAACTACAAACTACTTCCATAGCTGTAGACCAGCTACCATCAGACTATCTAAAAATGGCCACAAAAGTCATAGCCTTTCCTGTGTCCATACTAATTATTAGGCCCATAGCAGAAAAATATGTCCCATCACTGTGAAAAAACCCTGCATCATACCACTGCACAAAGGCAACACATCTACAGAGTTTAATAACTTCGGACCAATGGTGATTCTCTCCCCGTCTCCAAAATGTTAGAGAAATGCATCCATATGCAGCTGATGCAATACTTAACCTCAAACAACCTGCTGTCAGAAACAAAACATGGCTTTAGGCCCCAGCACAGCACCACTACTGCACAACTATACTTTACCAATATAACAAACCAACACAGAAACAATGGTCTGCTTATGTCCATCATGTTCTTAGACTTGTTAAAGGCATTTGATACTGTCTCACACTAGAACTGCTCATTTGACTCCCCTCAACAGGACTTTCACAATACTTCTTGTAGTGGTTTCTTTGTTACCTATCTGGAGGGCAACAAGACAGTAAATGGCCACAAACCTACTCACCCTTTCAACCAGTTACTACAGGTGTCCCTCAGGGTTCTACCCTGGGTCTTGTCCTATTTAATATATTTATTAATGGCCTCCACACCTCTACTCACCATGCTAGTTTAGTTCAGTATGCAGATGACTCAACATTAATATGTGCAGTATCAACAATAAATAAGCTCCAAGACATTATCCAAAAAACTCAATCAAACCTTCTACTCAACCCCAAGAAAAATAATGTAATGTTTTTTGCCTCAAAAAGTTGCCAAAATCAAAAGCAATTTTTTTAGCATAAAGTCAGTAAATAATGTTGCCATTAAAACTGTAACTCACAGTAAACTTCTAGGTGTTATAATAGATGACAGTCTCAAATATGACCACCATATACTGCACCCCATTAAATCTACACACCTTAAATTAGGCTCCCTTTATAGCATCAATGGATTCTTTACAGATACTGCAAGAAAAACTCTAGTTACCATCTTCTTATTGCCAACTCTCTTATATGCCACTCTTATCCTAACAAACTTAAACGATACTCAAAAAAAGAAGCTTGCCTCCTGCTACAATAAAATAGCTAAATCTGCCACCAGTCTCCCTCATAAGACCCACCGGTGTCAAAGCATAAAGCAATTAAACTAGCTTGAACAACACAACTACCTAACCTATTTACAACTAACTACAGCACACAAACTCATTCATCATCCAGAAAATGTCCTGCACTACATAATGTATTACTGAACTGCTGTCCAGCAAGTGACCTCCACTCTAGTAACAAACAGCGTTGTAGGAGACATGGTCTACTCCCAGTACATTGCTAAATTCTGGAATAGTTTCCTCACACAAATAAAACTCTCTTATATAGTTTTAAACCACTGCTTAAATAACCTCTTAACCAGTTCTGGTCCAGCACATGCTTATCTCAAGTTTGAGACTTTGTGTTCACCATACAATACTCTCCAAATACTCTTCTTAAACAGAATACACTCAACCTCTCACTGAAATGGCAAAACAATTTTTATACATAACTGCTGGCTGTATAATCCACTAAGCTGAACATGGGCTTTCTCTTTAGTAACTTCCACCTCTGTAAAATCTTAGAATGTATAAATGTAACAACTGTTTGCGTATAAACGTAAATAGAAATGTAACTACTCTGTGTTTAACTGGAACTTAGTATAATGCAATGTGAGCAAATGGAGCTTTTCTCCCCAGGCTTCTGCTAAAAATGGGTATTACCCAGTTGGACTTTCCCAGTAATCAAAGACAAATAAATAAATAAATAAATAAATAAATAAATAAATAAATAAATGAATATATGCCATCCCAAATAGTTTCATATGAGTGATGTAAACAGTGAACAATACATTTAAATGAGGAAACTACTATATAAGACTTGCTATCTGGAAACCTACTCCTCCTTTGTCCTACGATCTTATATGACTTTAAAGCAAATCTAAGTTTAATGGAATACAATTAAAATGCTAGAGTTATTGTAATAATTACAGTAATATAATATTTTATGTGAGAAAAAGACATGACTTGTGAAACATACAGTAACTTATTAGTAAAATTAACATAATGATAAATACTCTGTCTTCAACAGTAAATGCATATTTTATTCTGATTAGGTATTCACAGTCCTGGATTTTGGATTTTGTAGAGGTAATCTCTGAAGAGTGGCACTATGTCCATATGCAAATATGGTCAGCAGAAGTTATTCATGCTGAATATGGAAATCTGCAGGCATTTTGATAGACAAGCCTATCTACAGCAAAAGTGTAAAGTACTTGAAGATAAGCGTTAAGCCTAGACCAGTTACATGCATAAGGTGCTGTATGTATGATTTTGCATATTATTGCAATTCATTGAGATAAATGTAAAAGGGTCTCATTTGTATACAAAATTTGTAAAGGACCCTGAACTTATGTGAAGAAGTTTCACAACACCATATTACCTCGGGATTATTCAAGCATTGTTGCAAAATATTTGGGAGACCACAGACATTGTAAAGTAATTAAAAATAATATAAATATTGGAAATTATTATTAAACACTTCAAAATGAAGTAAGAGTATTGAGATAACTTCGAGAAATGTTTGTATTATTCATATGGTGGGTATATTACAATTGCTTTGTTAAGTTGTCATCTGTAAATGGAAATCATTACAGCAGCTGTTATCAGAGAGAAAATAATTTACTTTGGAGTTTTAGTGATTGTGCATACATGGTAGAAATGCAGTGATTTAAATTTGAAGTACTGAAGTAGGAAGGACATTTTGTTGGTTCAACGTGTCTTTATCGCGAGATTCCGGAGTATCACTGATAAATGGAAATTGACAGTATTGTGATTAAAAGAATGTGGTAGTGGCTAATGAAAGGACGGATGGTTTAACAAACTGCTGTTTTTCTGTTGTGAATGTATTCTTGATACTGCAAACATTACTTAAGCAAAACTTTTCTTGGCTGGACTCATCATGTTATATAATTATGGAGTTTGTGTCACATAACTTTTTTTTCCGAGGATGGCAATCATGCTTAAATTGTTCTGTTGTTTGACTGATGATTATATCAAAAACTTTTTTTGAATTTTTTTGTATGACATTTATACCATTTTTGTGCAGTAATGATACCGATCAAGGGATTAACACAGAGAAAAGACAAGTTAAATCATTACAGGGTCAGTAACAGGAAGAGCTAAGCTAATAGCAAGCTCATGGATAGCATCATCATCATCATCTTCTTTCGGCTGTTCCCGTTAGGGGTCGCCACAGCAGATCATCTGTTTCCATTTCTTCCTGTCCTCTGCATCATGCTCTTTCACACCAACTGCCTGCATGTCCTTTCTCACCACATCCATAAACCTTATCTTAGGCCTTCCTCTTTTCCTCTTACCTGGCAGCTCCATCCTTAGCATCCATTTCCCAATATACCCAGCATCCCTCCTCAGCACATGTCCAAACCACTGCAATCTCGCCTCTCTTGCTTTGTCTCCAAACTGTCCAACCTGAGCTGACCCTCTAATATACTGATTCCTAATCCTGTCCATCCTAGTCACACCCAGTGCAAATCTTAACATCTTTAACTCTGCCACATCCAGCTCTGACTCCTGCCTTTTTGTCAATGCCACCGTCTCCAACCCATATAACATAGCTGGTCTCACTACCCTCTTGTAGACCTTCCCTTTCACTCTTACTGGTATCCGTCTGTCACAAATCACTCCTGACACTTTTCTCCACCAATTCCACCCTGCCTGTGCTCTCTTCTTCACCTCTCTTCCACACTCACCATTACTCTGAAATGTTGATCCCAAGTACTTAAACTCATCCATCTTTACCAACTCTACTCCCTGCATCCTCACCATTCCTCTACCCTCTCTCTCATTTAAACACATATATTCTGTTTTAGCCCTGCTGACCTTCATTCCTCTCCTCTCTAAAGTATATCTCCACCTCTCCAGGGTCTCATCAACCTGGTCCCTACTCTCACTACATATCACAATGTCATCTGCAAACATCATAGTCCACAGGGCTTCCTGTCTGATCTCATCTGTCAACCTGTCCATCACCAATGCAAACAAGAAAGGGCTCAGAGCTGATCCTTGATGTAATCCCACCTCCACCTTAAACATATCTGTCACTCCCACCGCAGTCCTCACCAATGTCACACTACCCTCGTACATATCCTGTACCACTCTTACATACTTCTCTGCCACTCCAGACTTCCTCATACAATACTACAACTCCTCTCTAGGCACCCTGTCATATGCTTTCTCTAAGTCCACAAAGACACAATGCAACTCCTTCTGATCATCTCTGTATTTCTGCAACAACACTCTCAGAGCAAACATTGCATATGTAGTGCTCTTTCCTGGCATGAAACCATCCTGCTGATCACTAATCATCACCTCCCTTCTTAACCTAGCTTCCACTACTCTTTCTCATAACTTCAAGCTGTGACTGATCAATTCTATCCCTCTGTAGTTACTGCAGCTCTGCACATCACTCTTATTCTTAAAGATAGGTACCAAAACACTTTTTCTCCACTCCTCAGGCATCCTCTGACCTTCCAAAATTTCATTAAACAATCTGGTTAAAAATTCCACTGCCATTTCTCCTAAGCATCTCCATGCTTCCACTGGTATGTCATCTGGGCCAACAGCCTTTCCATTCTTCATCTTCTTCATAGCTGTCCTTACTTCTTCCTTGCTAATCTGCTTCACTTCCTGATTCACTATCCCCACCTCATCCAACCTTCTATCTCTCTCATGATCTTCATTCATCAGCCCTTCAAAGTACTCTTTCCATCTACTCAACACACTCTTCTCACTTGTGAGTACATTTCCCTCACTATCCTTTATCACCCTTACCTGCTGCACGTCTTTCCCAGCTCTGTCCCTCTGTCTAGCCAATTGGTACAGGTCCTTTCCTCCCTCTTTAGTGTCACAATCTCTCATACAACTCTCCATATGCCTTATCCTTAGCCTTCGCCACCTCTCTCTTTGCCATGTGCCTCATCTCCTTATACTCATGTCTACTTTCTTCATCTCTTTGACAATCCCACTTCTTCTTCGCCAGCCTCTTCCTCTGTATATTCTCCTGTACTTCCTCATTCCACCACCAGGTCTCCTTGTCCTCCTTCCTCTGTCCAGATGTCACACCAAGTACCTTTCTAGCAGTCTCCCTTACTAGCTCTGCTGTAGTTACCCAGCTATTCGGTAACTCTTCACTGCCTCCCAGTGCCTGTCTTAACTCTTCCCCGAACTCCATCTCACAATCACTCTTTTTTAACTTCCACCATTTAATCCTTAGCATTGCTTTCACACTCCTCCTCTACTTCTTGATCACCAACGTCATCCTACAGACCACCATTCTATGCTGCTTAACTACACTTTCCCCTGTCACCACTTTACAGTCTCCAATCTCCTTCAGACTGGCCCTACTACATAGGATATAATCCACCTGTGTGCATCTTCCTCCACTCTTGTACGTCACCCTATGCTCCTCCCTCTTCTTAAAATACATATTCACCACAGCCATGTCCATCCTTTTCACAAAATCCACAATCATCTGACCTTCTGCATTCCTCTCCTTAACCTCATGGATAGCAAAGTAGATATAATAGGTCCAACTTTGCTTTTTACAATGAACTTGACTGAGAATCTCAATGTTAGAAAAATATGTATTCACATATATAGTATTCATATATGTATTAGTGTTATGCTTGCTGCATTAGAAGTCTAAAAGGGTTAACACATTTATTCTGTTACAAGCCTGAAAATAATTGCATGTACTTTCTGACTTTGCTTCTGGTCAGCTCAGTGAATGACCTTGTTCATACACTGAGGAACAGATGATTTTGCTAGCATTAGGAGAATAGAACAATACAGCATTCTGAAATGTTATTAGACCTAGGCAAATAACCTTGTTCGTGTTGAGTGAACACTGCAGTTGTAGAGGAACTAGATAAGACTTTAGGCTGTAATCAGTATATGCTTTGTGATTTTTCTTTTGATAAGTTGGTCCTTCGTTGACCAGAAACCTCTCGGTTATCCCAGATTAGACAGGCCTGGTGGCTTGAATCCGTACGGAAGAAGTTACCGAAATGGTTCTTCTTGCTCGAAAAGACCTCCGACTGAATTGTCGTATAAGCAGAGGCCGGCCACTTTCTGATCTGCGGCTGACGGGCAGGTTTCAATCGGACCGGGGTGATCAATTGCTGAGGCTCAGGTAAGGTGATTCTACTTTTTTTTCTGTTTTAGATCAGGGTCTTGATTATATTTGTTCAGTCAGGATTTTTGTGTAAATCCAGGGAGAGAAAAATTGCTATCTTGTCATAGATCAGGGGAACAGAATAAGTAGGCAGGTAGTCTGAAGGGACTATAAACTCTTCATGGTACCATGTTAAAAATAAGAAGGGTTACGTAACATTTATAAGGTTAGGACAAAATGGGTAATAAGTGTACAAAACGACCCCAAAATCAGCCATTAACCAAAGACGCAGAATACATGCGGTCACGACGTGCCGATAACATTAAGTACTACACGAAGTGGGTTAATAAATATGAATTTGATGGTAAACTAGAAAAATCCTCACTTGTCAAACTTTTAAAACAACTTAAAACTGATTCCAAAGGGCAGGTAAAAAGACAGCGCAAATTAGGAATTCCTCAGGCACACAGGTGGATTGAGGAAGCAAACCGAAGGGAACAAATAAATAAAAATTCAAAGGCATTATTTTTGGATAAAGAGGATAGTAACTTAGTGGTAGCATTAGCCCCTCTGCCTCCCCTACTGGAATATGAAGTGAGTGAACAGGCAGGTCCACCCCCATGATACCCTGCTGTTCCGTCAGGTAGAAGTGTTACAAAAGCAGAGCAGTTTGTTAGAGATCCCATTGAAACTAGACTTCGAACACGTAAGGAGAGGGAGAGAATTGAATTGTATCAGGCAAATAGAGAATCACAGGCTATGAGTGAAGAAGAGATATGTCCACTCATAGAAGTACCAAATCCTCAGGCAGGACAAGAAGGGCAGGACCCAACTCTCCTAGTATACAGACCGTGGACACCAGAAGATATCCAGAAAGCCACAGAGGGAATTCCCCATCCAAAAGTTAATTTTAGAAAGTTTTTAGAAGACTTGGAAGGTATGAGGTTAAGTTATCACTTAAACGGAGAGGAAGTAGAAAAAGTAGTCAGACAAATAGTAGGACCAGATTGGCACATGATCAGTGGCAAATGGAATCCCCGTGATGCTGCGCTTAAGCCCCTCCCACATAGCAACGCAGAGTTAGACAACGGAGTGAAAGGTCTAACAGACCAAATCTCTGAGAAATGGAAGCCTAGGGCAGACTGGACTTGCATTAATCAATGCATCCAACAAGAAGGTGAAACTGTTGACAGATATTTTGCTAGATTACTGGAATGTTTTAATAACCATTGTTTAATGCAGATTCCTGAAGACCAGACACAAGATTCCCCATATGAGCAGCACTTAAAGAATGCATTTTTAAAAGGCAGTATTGCACCCATAAGCAGTTTTATTACGAAGCATATGGTAGATCATCGCACAAGCAGATTACAGTCACTGCTTGAATATGCTAGGCATGCCGAAAGGCATTTTAATAACAAAAAGAAAAATAAAGCCCAAGTATTTGCTGTAAATGATGGAGAAATTTATTTAGTACAGTCTGGGAAGAAGGGCAAGAAGAATGCCCAGGGAAACAAACAATCTGATCAGATATCAGAGGACTTTGAATTGCGAAAGAAAAGGGGTGAATGTTTCAAATGCGGTAAAAAGGGACATATGGCAAGGGAATGCAAGAAAAATAAGAAGGCAGCTATGGAGGATAAAAATGAAGAGGATGAGAACTGACTATATGATAATCAAGAATCACTAGATAGGAATAATGAAGAAAGGACAAATGAGAATGTGATAGACAGAGCAGAGAATGTGTTAGGAGAAATAGAGGAAGTGCAGGAAGCTACCGATAGTGAAGACAATGAAATATTAGACCTAGCCTTATTGAGATTGGAGCTCTATTTGGCTGACACGAAACCAGAAGTTACACTCCTGGTAGAGGGGAGGGAAGTCAAATTTCTGTGTGACTCAGGGGCATCATGAACCCTGGTACATCCCTCCAAACTACCGGAGAATTCAGAGTCACATGATTACATATTAGTGAAAGCAGCTAATGGACAGCTGTATCGGGAGCCTCTCTCCCATAATATTGCAATAACAGATCCTGTTTCAGGATTAACCCAGAAAAGTAAAATTGTTGTTTCTGTGAAATGCCCAGTGAACCTTTTGGGCAGAGACCTTATGCAACTATTTGGCATAGCAGTAGTCCCGACCATGCAGGGTATGGAAGCACAGCGACAAATTAATACTTTTGCAGTGCAATCGGAGGGTGAAACATTTTATTGGTACAGCCAGGACTTGGTTACGACCAGTTCTGGGGCAATAACTGGAGAGTTAATGAATGTAGCTACCAGTAAGTTCCCCTCCCCTTGCATTGACATACAACACCTATTGCACTGTACTCTGTATTATTGTAATACACCAGGACCTGACAAAGAATATGAGCAAGAATTGTTTAAAAAACATGCAAACAGATTAGTGTTGCGTAATCTGTACTGGGACATGAAAAGGAACAGTGTAGTTAGCTGTTCATTGCCCCAGGAGTTCTTTGCACTGTATAAATCAAATTGATTACATGTTAGTTTAACCAAGGACAAGAGTATGAAATGGGCAGATCTAGGAGAAAAAGTCACAAAATGGGAAAAGCAGACAAGAGTCAGAACTGTCAGAAGAAGGGGTACAAAGACAGAAATTGAATTGGATAACACAGACACACCCAGCTGTACACTTGCAGTCAAGCGGGAATAGCTGAGAAGCACTCTTATTAGAAGAGGAAGAAAAAGCTTTATTAGACATACCAGAGACTCTCTGGTCAACAGGAAAATCAGATGTAGGACTTATTCGTACAGCAGGACCAGTTACCATCACGCCAAAGTCAGCGTTTAGACTGCAAAAAAGGCAGTACCCCTTAAGAAAAGATGCAGAAGCAGGTATTAAACCTATCATAGCAGCTTTACTTAAGGAAGGAATACTGGTGGAATCTCCTGATTCACCATGTAACACACCCTTATTCCCGGTTAAAAAAGCAAATGGAGAATGGCGTATGGTCCAAGATTTGCAAGCTGTAAATGACGCAGTAATATCAAGGGCACCCACGGTGCCAGATCCACACACCCTATTGAATGATCTAAAGTCTCAACAAAAATATTTTTCTGTGGTAGATATTAGCAATTCATTCTTTTCAATACCGATACACCCTGACAGCCAGTATTGGTTTGCATTTACATTTCAGAGGAAACGGTATACATATACGTGACTACCACAGGGATATTGTGAAAGTCCAACGATATTCTCACAAGAGATGGCAAGTAACTTGGTGGGGTTTACCGCACCGAAAGATAGTCAGATTTTACTTTATGTTGATGACATCCTGCTGGCAGCCCCCACCCAGCATGATTGTAAGGAAGACACTATAGCATTATTGAAATTCTTAGCCGCTGAAGGACACAAAGTAAGCAAAGATAAATTGCAGCTTTGGAGAAAACAAGTTAAGTACCTTGGATATGTAATATCCAAAGAGGGTAGGACATTAGATGAAGATAGAAAAATAGCAATCTTACAAGCACCAAAACCCACAACCAAGAAGGAAATGATGTCTTTTCTTAGCACGACTAATTTTTGTCGGAGCTGGATCCGAAACTATGCTTTGGAATCTGCACCGTTAACCAACCTGATTTTTAAGAAGCCTATGGCAGCGCAAGATTTGATACAATGGACACCAGAAGCAGAATTAGCTTTTTGTAAACTAAAACAGTTGATAGCATCTCATTGGTTTTAGGATTACCAAACTATCATAAGCGTTTCTTCCAAACCGTAAATTGTAAGCAAGGTTATATGACGTCAGTATTGACACAACAGCATGGGGACAAGCAACGCCCCATTGCTTGCTATTCATCACAACTGGACCCAGTGGCACAGTCTTTGCCCCACTGTGAACAAGTAGTAGTTGCAGCTGCAATGGCAGTGCAGGCTTCGGCATCAGTAGTATTATTCCACCCTCTCACATTGAGAGTGCCTCATGCAGTCGTGATTATTTTACTGCAAGAGATGGTAGCATATCTTTCCCCTGCTAGGCATCTATCCTGTATGACTATCTTGTTGAGCCAACCTCACATGACAATTGAACGTTGTACAACTTTGAATCCATCTACCTTGCTCCCAACTCCTGCAGATGGCACACCGCACAGCTACCTGCAGGTAATTGAGCAAAAGACACTGCCCAGAAAAGACCTCACGGATGTTCCCTTGGATGATGCCGAGGTGACATATTACGTGGACAGCTCATGCAGAAAGGGTCCTACAGGACGGAACCTAACAGGATATGCAGTAGTTTCTGATACTGCAATTATAGAAGCAAAACCTTTACCACATAGCTTATTTGCACAAGCAGCAGAATTGATTGCCTTGACACGAGCATGTACCTTAGCAAAGGGTAAATGTGTGAACATTTTTACAGACAGCCAGTATGCTTTTTCTACTGTACATGTTTTTGCGCAACAGTGGAAAAATCGAGGAATGGTGACATCTACTGACAAACCGATTAATCATACACAGTTTATTTTAGATTTGTTAGAATCAATTCAGTTACCTCCGAAAGTAGCTATTTGTAAATGCATAGCTCATACCAAGCAACAAGATAGGATTTCAAAAGGTAATGCAAGAGCTGACACAGCTGCAAAGCAAGCAGCCTCAGAAGCATTTCTTTTGAATGAGGAATTACAACCTTCTGAGATTTTAGACTTAGAAATGTTGAAAACAATGCAAACACTTACTACACAGGCAGAAAAACAAAAGTGGGTAAGGCGAGGAGCACTCCTCAAGGAAGGACTGTACATCTCCAAAGAAGGAAAACCAATATTGCCATCTAATTTGTTTAGATATGCAGCTTTGTTGAGCCATGGGCAATGCCATGTCTCAACAGGGGGGATGGTACAGTTAGTCAACCGGGTATTCACTACATACGGATTTACAAACTATACAAAAAAAATTTGTTTATCATGTCACACTTGTAACAAACATCATGCACAGGGGGCATTAAAGCCCAAGCAAGGGAGTTTCCCTACACCACCGTATCCATTTCACACTATTTGTATGGATTTCATAGAATTGAGTAAATGTGAAAATAAACATTACTGCCTTGTCATTGTAGATATGTTTTCCAAATGGGTGGAAGCCTTTCTGACTAAAAATCCAGATGCAGCTACGGTTGCAAAGGCTCTGGTTAAAGAGATTATTCCTAGATTTGGTATACCAGAAAGGATCTACAGTGACAATGGCACACATTTCGTAAATCAAACTATACAGCAACTCAGTAGATATTTTGGAATTTCTTTGAAAAACCATTGTGCATATCATCCTCAATCTGCAGGGTTGGTGGAGAGGCACAATGGGATTTTAAAGAACAAGCTTAGAAAGTTGATGTCAGATACACAAAAGAATTGGGTGTACTGCCTGCCCCTGGCACTGTTAAGCATGAGAACTGTTCTGAATGCGAAAGGATTGAACCCTTTTGAGATAATATTTGGGAGGGCATACTATACCCCTCAGTGGAAATCTCTCATGCCCACGGACCAGGAAGCAGACTGTACACTAGCAAGATATATGGGACATATGCTGAACTCTAAACATCTTTTGCAGCCTTCTGTTTCAGGTAAAGAGCCAAATCAACCATTGGAAGTGACAGTAGCCCCAGACGACTGGGTCTGGGTGAAGATTGTCAATTGGAAGAATTGGACCTCGCCAAAGTGGGAGGGACCTTACCAGGTCCTCTTGTCGACACCCACAGCAATCAAGATTGGTGAGAAATCCTCTTGGATTCATTTGACACACTGCAAACTTTGCAAAAGCTTTGAGCTAGATAAAAATCTTGCTGTTTCACAGAAAGACTAAACATGACAGAATCTAGAGCAAACAGGAATGCAGAACAACCCCAGAAGTATTGCATTGTTATCCTATTAATTGTACTGACAACAATAATCTTTTTGCTGTGGCCCATCCTTTTTTCAGCCACACCAGCTGAACTGAATAAACGTGATGAGCCGACCATAGACTGGCACCCGAACTTTAACACTTATCAGGCAATTACACGTGTATATGCTGAGACTTTTAATGTTTCGAATTGCTGGATTTGCACAGCCATACCAACAGCATACGGGGGTTATTAATGACTGCAGTCCCCCTAGGGGTCAATGAGACCTGGGAAAATTTGGTTTATGAGACTGTAGCTATCAAAGCACATGATAAGGTAGCGCTGTATTTGCCTGTGACACAAAAGGGAATTGTATGTTTTTATAAGAATGACACAATTCAAGTGGGTTGGAGCAGGTGCAATATGACTGTACATTACAAATGTTATACCAAAGCAAACAGTATGGATACAGTTTGTAATTCAAATTATGACTCATTTCTTGAGTCCATGCACAAGATTATTGATGAAGTGCACCGTAATCCTGTTCTTTTTAAGCAACTGGCTGTAATAGATGTTTCATGCATGGCAGCCATTTCGTAGTAAAGTAACTACTAAGGTAGAGGATTGTTATTTTGTGTGTGGTAAGAAAGCATATAAATGGTTACCTGAGAATTGGTCCGGCAGTTGTTTTTTGGGGTACCTGGTTCCGGCCATATGACACACTGCAGTTTTGCCTCAGGGAAATATTTGAAATATCCGAGATGTAGCCAAGAAAGCTGTCAGAAAGCCTGAGAATCCAGTGGGACAGATCAAGGTGGGCTGGAAAGACTATCATACCATGGATACCAAGCTGACGCACATGGACTTGAGTGATGCTGTCATATTGTGGGCAGGCATATTACCAGCATATGGAGCGGCAAAATTGATTTGGGAACTGCAAAAACTGTCTAAACTTCTCGAAGTAATGAGTAATGCAACTTTTTCTGCTCTTGAATTGATAACTGATGAACTGAATGCTATGAGAACTGTAGTGCTCCAGAACCGTATGGCTCTCGACTTCACCCTAGCGGCGAGAGGTGGTACGTGCGCTTTAATGAAAGAAGAGTGTTGTGAGTATATACCTGATTATCAACGTGAGATAAACGACCACCTTGAGGTGATACAGCAAGTGTCGGCCATGACCAAACCAGGCCCCAACCCACTGAAGGACTTTTTCCAGAATCTGTTTGGGGGGTGGGGTACCTTCATAATAAACATATTAATAGCTGTCTGTGTGGGGATACTCCTGTTGGGAGTGTGTGCATGTTGTGGCATACCCTGCATGAAAAAAACTGATTAAAGAATTGATAGACATGTCAGTATCTGAAACCTTGTATCAAAACACTGAAGTTGATAAATTGCTGGAAAATGAAATGCTTTCAGAAGTTTAAACTAAATGACTCACCTAACCGCAAATCCCAAGTGGAAGAGGTTAGGAGAAGAAACTAACTGTTTATGTTTTTGAACAGAATAAAAAGTGTTAATACGGGGGAAATGTTAGAAAAATATGTTTTCACATATATAGTATTCATATATGTATTAGTGTTATGCTTGCTGCATTAGAAGTCTAAAAGGGTTAACACATTTATTCTGTTACAGGCATGAAAATAATTGCATGTACTTTCTGACTTTGCTTCTGGTCAGCTCAGTGAATGACCTTGTTCATACACTGAGAAACAGATGATTTTGCTAGCATTAGGAGAATAGAACAATACAGCATTCTGAAATGTTATTAGACTTAGGCAAATAACCTTGTTTGTGTTGAGTGAACACTGCAGCTGTAGAGGAACTAGATAAGACTTTAGGCTGTAATCAGTATATGCTTTGTGCTCAAAGTAGGAAAGAATCATGAATTGTAACACCAAATCGTTACAGACCAGTGGTCAGCAAGGCCATGTTGTTTTTGAGAAAACTTTCTCATGGGAACATTTATAATTGTTATATCAGCAGAAAAACTTAGGAAACACCTGTTTTAGAACAATGCTTAGAGTTATATTTGACTATGTCAGCTTAGAGGGCAATGGCTTACAGAACAGTATAATAATGAAGTATTTCCTGTATAATGTCAGACAAATTTCTGAACTGCATTTTTGTCTCCTTGTACAAGAATAAAGGAACCTTAACTGAACCTTGGCTGCATTGATCTTTGATTTTTCTTTTGACACTCAAGTAGGTGAGAGAATGCTTCATTAGCATATGCTGGGTTACATCATTTCTCATTTACATGTCATTATGAATTCATTTGCTTATACTTACTCTTGGCCCTTGTGTACTGATGTAAGTAGGCTGAAGGAATAGCAACTTAGCAACGTTCATTCCCAAATAGCCTGTATGACCATAATGTGTTCTAGCAATGACTATGAATATCACCTTAACTGTTTAAAATGTGTAATAAAATCATCATCCTTACCTTTAACTATAGATTTTCTATTTGGTTTCATGATGATTTCTAGATATTTTACTTGTTCTATTTTATGCACTTTTATTGACTTTCTTTTTACATTTAACATAAGCTTTTCATTTCCTTTTTCTGGATAGTGCTTCATACATTCATATTGGAATTAGTTGTACTTGATATGACACCGAGCAGTCACAAATGACTTTCTTATCAGTTTAGAAATAAGAATATTTACAGCAGATACAGACTGTAGAGTTATCTTCTTTCATTTGAGCTGAAACTGGAGCTAACTTATTAAAAAAAACTATGCTGACAATGTTAACCTCTTTATAGCTATCAGCTATTGAACTTATGTTCATTGGACCAGTATAGCAGTTAGATGCAACACATAACTATGGATGGTAATTGTTTTCATGCCATTTGAAAAAGAATAGGAGCTGCTTATTGAAATACCATGCTGGCAACAGGAGAATGAATGTCTGACATCTTTATTACAGTCAGCTGGTGGAACTTATATCTCCCTAAAGATTATTTCATAGTGCTGTACTAATCCTTTGTGATACTGTCAAACAGTACTTACTTCACTGTATTGTTAACTTAGTGGATATTAGAGTATAGGATCATTGCTGCCTGTGTCTTATTTTTAAAGATATGACTGTGATTACTGTTGCTGTAACAACAGTTTAAAACAAAATGAACCTTTCTAGAACTTTTATATGACAGTCCACTGCTAATAAGTTTGTTGTCTAAAATACAAACTTTATTTTTGTTATCCTGGTGTTGGGATTCATGTTGCTTACATTTCATGCTAATAACAAGACTTTGCAACTGATATCTGCAGTGTCAGATCTATGACTCTATGACTAAGAGTCTAAGTTCATTGGCATTACTCTCACTTGGAAACGTAACAAGCACTATTCACTTAAACATATTTACAAAGTATTCCACTCTTGTCACTAGGGCTCATTTTTAGTTCTTCAATGAATAATTTCTTCATTTAGACATATTTTTTCCTACTAGCCAGTCTCAAGATATTGCTTTCTGTTGCAGTGATAGCAGCATGACGTGCATTCTCAGTCAACCTCTTTCTTTCACTACCTAAGAATGTGTGCTTACAGAAAATATACATATTTCTTACTGGTGAACTTTTGCTGTAATATTTATATTGTCATTAAATAAGAGGATTTTAATATCTTTGTTTCCAGTAGGTATACTTTTATTAGCAGCAAATACTTCATTTTATAGAATTGTGTATGAGCTGTACTGATTTATATGTATCATATCATTTTAGTCATTGGTATTCATTGATAGCTAAACTGCATTTATTAGTTATTGAAAATAACTAACTATCTATTTATCTGCTTAATAATTTTCTTCTAGTATGGGATTCAGAAACAAATAACTCAGTGCAGACGGTAAAACTGATGTGGATGATTGAGACCTATGAAGTTGCAACTCCCTCCTCACAGATGTAGGATCCTAATGTGCCTAACGTTCTGTCTCTTCCATGGTGCAGAAATAGTGGAGCAACACCATGTAGGCATAGACACTATACAGGAGCTAGTACACATGTGGTGCCCTCATGTACAGAATCATGGCATGCATGGAATACCCATTCCTGTGGACACCAAGATATGTGATGCATTGACAATTCCTGTTATGGGGACCTTCTTGACTAAATGGGGATATGATGGTGTATCCTAAAAATGTGCCTCGTGGATTCTATACCAGCTTTTCAATGCCATGCTACAGTACATGGAGGATGGTATCTGGTTTCCATATACTCCAGACGAAAGAAGCAACACCATAAGAGTGTTCTTCAACATAACTCATTTCTCAAATCACCATCAAGGCCCCACTGGGGACACATGGCCAATGGTATATCAACCATAAGGAATTCTACTCCATCAACTCCCAGGTAGTCTGCAACGTACAGGATAAAATATAAAATATTATAGCATGCCACTCAGGTAGTGCTCATGATTTCCACATCTGGCACCTATGTAACTTATGTCAGCAATTTGTGAAAAGGCTTTCTTTCCCTCAGGGGCATCTTACTGGCAGTCCCAATTATAATGTCAGTTATAACTTAAAGCCATGGCTCATAACACTGATACACAGCCCACAGACCATGGCAAAGAATACATGGAACTCTACACATTTTCAGACTTGCAACATTTTTAAATGTGTGTTCAGAGGGATGAAAGCAAACTTCTTTTTCTTAGATGCCCTGGTGGTGAACTGTACTATGCTTCAAAACATGCAGGAGGATATTTACAATGTGCTAAAAACTGGACATTGTGTTGATATACAGACAGATACAGCAGGGCATTTCCATTAGAAGAGAGTATTAGCCAGAGCTAGAAGTGGAGGAGAGGCATAGTGGGGAGACTGTGGTGGACCCTGCTCCAGGGGATGACTATGAGAGGAGTAGATGGGCACTGATCACCATAGTACTGGCTAAGAGGCACAACTGTGGACCACACTACATACAACAAAGAGCAACAATGAGGAATGCATTACCATATACAAACTATGCAATGTAGTGAATGGACTGCCCATGCTGTGCCTCAGACACAAACTGCTCTGTTAACAGAGCACTGAGGACAGGGTACAGCTGTCATCATTTGCATAGATGTGGAGGGTCACAGTGACAGAAGATGGCATTTGGGCACAGCTTAATGATATTGGTGTGCATGTGTGTCATTGCCAAGTGTCTGTAGTGAGCTTGGAAGATAGGGCACGGATAGGGCTGAGTCTCCGGTGAGTGGTAGACATTCAGAGGTGAGGTGGTTGCTTATGTAGAGTGTGGGTGGACACAGACCTTGCACAGGTTGCCAAACTGTGTGTATGTTTCTCTGTGACAGGTCCAGAGCACCCTCAGTAGGTACATTTGTCAACTATGTATGGGGGCATCCCCTCTGAGGAATGTCACTGACATGATCAGTGGCTTGCACAGGGGATGATATGCTTTGTGAGCAGAAACAGGAGGTCATGTTGTGGGGCCTTCCAACACATACCTCTCATATTCTTGTGCATCCATAGCAGAATCCACTGAACTCAACAATAGTAGTAGGTATGAAGGACATACGGCTATGAGATCTTGACTATGCTGTAACCATCCCATGATGAGTTTCCCTGCTGAAGGTAGAAGAGGGATCATCACATGAGAAGTGTCACACAAACAGTGTTAGCACTGGTATGTGACGGAATAGAAGCACTTGGATGATATATGCTCTCTTGGCATCTAGAGAAGTAATGGTCTCTGTGGTATAGTCTCACAGCTCATGCACTATACCAATCAGCTATGCAGTGACCTTGGTGGCATCTCTTTTTTGTCTGTCCAATACAATTTTGTGTAACAGCCATGGAATTCTGTTAGTGGAAGGGGAGGATAATGTGCCCACCTGGTTAGCCATGCCTGAAAGTGGCACTGTTGCCACTGATGGCACGATACTTTGGCTGCCATCCTCATCAGACTGATATGCTTCCCTCGCATGAGGCAGCCTGACTTTAATGGCAGAGGATCCATACATTGAATCACCAGTGAAAGCAGGCAAAGCCACCCTAGAGTAGAACTGCTACTTAGTGGAAATTTGAGGTTCTAGTGTTGTAGCAGCTACTCAACATTATGATATTCAAAGAATATAAGTCCACATACCTTGTAGATAGGATCATAGGATCATAGGAGGTTACTAGGCTATTGGCCCTGAGGCCCTTATGAGCCTAGCCAAGAGTTTAGCCCATGTTTAGACAAATCAGCAACTGATGCCCCTGTCCATCAGGAACATGGGTGGAATTCCAGGGGTATATTTTCTGTTTCCCATCCAGGTATCCAGGTTGCGCTTAAAAAGGGATAAAGAGGTACTCTGCTTGATGTGGAGCAGGAGTCTATTCCATAGGTGGGGGAGTCTCTGGGACACAAATCTGTCCCACCAACAAGTCTTGTTGATATCACAGACCGGGTTGAGGTCATGCGTGTGGGTTACTAGAGTGGAGCTTTGCTTGCAGATATGCAGCATTCCCATCAAGGTGGGTCCATGATCGCCTTGTATGCCAAACAGAGGTTACCTATGAGGAGTCTGTATGAAGCTGAGTAGAGGGATAGGGCTTTTAGCCTATCTGTGTATGGTAGATGTTTGAGGCCCTGGATTGTCCTGGTGAAGAACCTCTGTGGTCTCTCCAGCTGCTGCATGTGCTTTGCACGGTACATGCTGTAAGGACCATTGTACTCAATAATGGGCCTTATAAGGGAAGAATACAGTGATGTTATGACCTCCTTGTCCCTAGATGAGATACCCTTACTTATGAGGTGGGCCATGTAGAAGGCTTTCCATATAATGGAAGCAACATGGTAGCAAAAAGTCAGGTTGTTATCAGTTTGGGTGCCCAAATCCCTCATGACTGATTGAGTGCTTAGACATTATTATTAATGTGATAATTTGTGGGGATATCACGCTCCACAAAGGAGATGATGATGCATTTTTTGGTATTCGGCTTGAGGCCATGTTTCTGGAACAAAGTCTTGCGGCAACTGAAGTCCTGTACCTGTAGGGATAATATGACTGTGTTCAAAACTAGAGAGGTTATATTCTGCCTTCATGGCAAAAAGGGGGTGGCTATTTTATTCCTTAAAACATCTTTGTGGTCAGTTATTAAATGTAAAAAGACATGGAGGGCAGATGGATTATAGTATATATGAAAACATTGAATGGATGTCTTGATTTAGGGAACTCATACATCTGCAACACAGATAATGCCAAGTGAATTTTTTAAAGTAGTGAGAAAGCAGCCCACTTGAGGGACTGTATCATTTTTTTGGGTGGGGGACTTCAATTTATCTTGGATCAAGCCATCAATAGACTTCCAAGTAATGTGATAAGATTGCTGTATTTGACTAGGGAATTTAAGTCATGGTTATATATTTGCAACCTAACAGATGGTTTCCACCAGATCCATCCAGTCATGCGAGATTTGGACATTTCATGTTGGAAAGAGGGTACAAGCCACTTAGATCCTCTTTTTATTAAAGAAACAAAGGCTATACCAGGATGTAGAGGGCCTATACAGAGATCAGACTAAACTTTGCAGTTATGACAATGTAAACCCTAATACATGTTGGTTGACCCTTAAGTCTGACCTACAATCCCTCTATATCAGATTTAAATGGAAAGTGGAAGAGAGAGAGAGAGAGAGAGAGAGAGAGAGAGACAGAGATTTTGTAGTTGGAGAAATTCATATTAGGAAGATAAGGAAATAATTTCTGGACAGGGCTGTAAAGACAAGCCTGGGGATTCAGCTTAGCACGAAGCCTACATGGAGTTTACGTGTTTGCAAGATGATCAGCAATGCTACTTGCATACGCATGCTGCACATTGGGCGTACATAGATACAAGAGAGGTTTTGTGGCCAATAACACTGTAAATCAGCTCAGACACATTCAGACATGTAGACAACTTTACCTAAAAGCAAAGTTGTTCTGCGAGATTACGCAGACAGCCACAGTGACTACCAGGTTTAATCTAAGGCAATGACTGCAGTACTAAGACATTGCAGAAAAGTATACTCAGTGCAAAGTACAGTACAAACATGTTTTTGCCATACTGAAATAAAAGTTTTGCTGTTGACCAACAAGGGTACATAGACTGCCATTATTAGTGCAGTAGTCTGGGGAAGTGTGTCTACTGAAATGGGCCACAAATGTGAATGTTAGGAATGAAGAAAGGGGAAGAGGACCAGACAGTGGCATGGCAATCTATGTACATCCCGAAGACAAGACAGTTATAGCATGAACAGTTATCACATATGTACATCATACAGTAAGTACTGCTGTCTACATCTCCTCTGTGTGGTATATTCACATTATCACACAATTATTGTATATTATGTGACTGTCACACAAGGTCACATATCAATGGAGATAATTGGTTGTGATATAAACACCCTGACATGATAATTGGAGATGATATTTAGCAAGGACAGTATATACAACAGGGGGTATGTGCATATTGTGAAGATGTGCAAAATGAGTTACTTGAATATGAATGTAATGTCAGCATAGGTGTCAACCAATAGGAACACATAGTAACATACTGATGGACAACAGAAGACAGAAGCACACACAGTCATAATGATATCAGAATAACACCACCATTAATTTGTGACACTGACATCAAACATCTGATTGTAAGTTAATATACATGTTCTGCATGAACACACTTGTCTGATTGTAATGACTTGTCAGTATTCTATAAGGAGAATAAAGTACACCATCCTCACAAATGACCACTTTTTATGGTGTTAAGAGGGACACTGTTACACCTGCAGTTTAAATTACAAGCAATCTTAGCTAGTTGAGAGTTTTTCATGACACATATATGCCACAATCCACACTTGCAAGAATGTAACCCATGCCATCAGTGTTGTCAATGAGCTGGTTGCATCACAGGAAGATGTATCACACATGCATCTTGCAGAACACATTGAAGGGAATGCTGCACTGTCAACTGCTAATGTTTATGAATAAGAAATAATACTTATGTATGACCAAAAAGATGTGAGGAAGCTCATTGTGACAACAGTGATACACTTGAGGAAATCATTCCTGGAAGATGTATGGTGAGGTACATGCAAAAGTGTGAATTGTACTCAATTATTGGTATGATGAGGGCTGGGAACAATGGGATTATAATGTTTTTTGATGTGGATGGCCTGCCCATAATCAGTAGTTGTGTTACATACAAGGAATTTCTTACCACTATGCGTACATGCTGATGGAAGTTCCACTTACTATCTACCTGAGTACCCAGATCATGCATCACTGGGTCTACTCATAGGGGTGTGTTGTCTATATTGTAATTAGCTTGTGTATTTGCTTTCAAAAGGAAATAATCATACTCTTTGTTCATCTACTGTCTTTCCATGGCTCTGGCAAAAATCATGTTTGTGTTTTAATATTTTCTGCAGTATATCCATAGTGTTCTTGGATTCATTGTTTGTCAGATTTGCAGTCATCCACAAAGTCGGTTAGACAAAGGATGTCTACATTTGTCTTCACTTCTGAGACTTAAATATGGAACAGGAAAGGGCCTAGTACAGAACCCTGAGGTATGGACTAGGTCACTGGACTCTAGCTAGAGGTGACTTCACACACTTTGACATTATGTGTCATGTGTGTGATTCATTTGTCAAACCACTATGTTACGTAGGTGTTTATGCTTACTTGAGACAGTTTATCTGTAATACCCGAGTGTGGATTTGTATCAAATTCCTTGGCCAGATTAAGTTATGTGGGGTGGCACTCTTTTTCTCATGCATGCCCTTGGTTACCTTCTTGAAGGCATCAACCAGATTTAACAGACATGTTGTGGCCTTAACAAATCAAAAATGAGTTTGATGTACATCGTTGTGACATTACCTTGTCCTTTTTGTTAAGATCCATGATGAATCTTTGGTCTGCCTCACAAATGAGGGGAGTCAGAATTATGGGTGTATAATTCCCTGCATCATGTCATTGCCCCCCCAGCTCAGATGGATGATTGTTGTTGTACACTTTTCTGCAATAAATTGTCTGTCTGGAGGCTGTGTTTAAATACATAGTGTCTGCTAGGTCAGGTTTTAAGTCATGGTATAGGTAACCTGAGATGGTGTCAGGGCCCATTGAGCCTGTATTATTAGCCTTAGGGAGCACACAGATGAGCTTCTCTGCTGAGAAAATAAACTGAGTAACGTGTTCATGTATATTTTGGATGATGGCCAGTGGGGACTGTGGGGGTGGTGAAATGTGAGACAAACTGTCACCTAGCAGATTGCCTGTTGTCTCTGGTTGAGTGCAGCTGGTGTCATCCATTACATTTCACATTTCTTTAAATCAATGAGTTGTGACAACACCTCCAAATACAAATTTAGTTATGCATCACATGCCACACAGTTGTACTGTTCACACAGTCATACAGCTCTACCAATGTCACATAAATTACATCAATTGCCCAAAATATGCCTATATGTTTTTCATTGGAAAGCTGTGTTTGAGTGGTTTGATACCTTATAAGGACACATTACAAATGTGTTGGTTGTGGCACATGCAGAACATTTACTTGACACAAATGCTGGTAGTCACACAATGGTCCTGGTGACCACCTCAAGAATCCTTGGCAATAGCCGTACAATTGTGCATACAATGAATTCCACAAGGTTGCAACTGAATCAAAACATATATCATACAATGACCATAATGTGCCACCAACCACACCCAACAGTAGACTGGTTATGATTTGAACATTACACATGTGTATATCACAGCATTACAACATGTGGATGAAATAAGACTTATGTGTCCATGTAATCAGTATGAATTTATATTGATCTATGCCACTGAGCATTTAATGGTGGTAGCTATACACATGCATATGTGTGCCATAATGCAAGTGTCAGTGTGATGGTTGAATGAGAACTGCGAGAATGTTGATCTGCTCCATTATAAAAGCACATGCCTTACTAAGCCAATGGTGTACATAGAGTCAACAGTTCTCAGAAGGCATATTACTACAGCTGTTATGGAAAGAACATGTAATCAAAAAGTCAGTGGCAGCGATCAATACATTATCACACATCACAGATTGTAATACTATCTTGTAAGCCCACAGTACAGCCACACCTCAACATAGCACATGTTGATGACAGCAACATTGACATGTGAAATGTTCATATTCATAGGACATTACTAACCTAATGGCCAACATCAAATAAAACCCTAGCCATTATTATATAATTTAAACCAAACTCCCTATATCAGTATAATGGAAGATAGTAAGGCTATATGTGTATGTGTGCATTTGTTTGTTTGGATTACATACTTCCTCTGTCCATACATGACATGTGCCCCTCCCCATGACAGAATTAGCAATCACACATCCAGAGATCTGGAGATGGCTTGCAGAGGCTCATGGAAGAATGTGTGCATGCATCTTTGATATGAGGACATCCTCCATACGGCTGCAAGAAGGATGTCATGTGGACAGAGGAAAGAAAAGGATGTTAGATGCATGGGGCTACTTTAACAGTTCTCCTACATGGTAATGAAATGAAAAGCAATTCAAAAAAGTAACACAATGACCGTAATAGACCACCAACCACACACAGCAGTAGACTTGGTATGATTTGGACATTACACCTCTGTAGGTATAGAAGCTGAATTCCATACAGCATAACAATAGTACAACTACATATGTCTGACTTTAACACTGTCACATTGCACTTTATGGATCTCACAGTTATATGCTGAGTAGAACATATCAGAAGGATTGTTTAAGATGGATTTGGAGTCATATGTCATTGCAAAATTGTCTCAAACTTATTTTTGAATGCATATTCACTCAAGTTGCCAGCTGTCAGATTAGAACCCCTAAATATCTAGTTACAGAAACTGGAGAAAACAGTAGTTAATGTTACTCTAACAGCAAACGTTTGACTTAAATACTGTCAGAGTGCACTTTGCTGTGCTAAAATTGTCACCATGTTGATTGCTGAATGCACACACAACAGTTGACTCACTGAGACTAGAACCCCTATGTAGCTATCTACAGAACACAGTACTTAATAACAGTGCCACAGCACAAACTTAGCTTTGATAGTGTTAGAAAACACATTATAGCTGATGACATCAGTAATGTCTGGTGAAAAGAAGATGATAGTAGGAGTGTCTCAAGTGCTGTTCTAGATTGGTCTCTAGCATGTGAACTAGCTGAACACAGACACAGGCACAACAGTTGATTGCAGTGAGACTAGAACCTCTACCTAACAATATACAGAACACAGTACTTAGCGCAATTTCCACAACACAAATTTGTCTTATGCAGTGTCAAACAACATGTTATAGTGATGACATCATCACTGTATGTTTGGTAGAAGATGTTGAGAGGCCTGTATGAAATGGCTGTGTAGGCATGTACAGCTGTCAAAGTATTTGTTCTGCTTGGGACTGGATTGATGACAGTAGGATTTTTCTGACTACACACACACACACACACACACACACACACACACACACACACACACACACACACACACACATATTGGACTGCAGTGAGATTAGAGCACCTGTCTAACTAGTTACAGAAGCTAGAGAAATTAATACATAACACAAGCACCATTTCACAAGTCTAACTTTTACACTGTTGCTGGACAATTTTATAGTGGATGACATCATCATTGTATGTATAGGAGAAGATGTTTGGAAGCCTGTATGAAATGGCTGTGTAGGCATGTATGACTGTCAAAATATTTGTTCTGCATGGAACTGGATTGATGACAGTAGGATAAAGACTCATATCCTTCTGACTATGCACACACACTTACACATACATAAAGACACACACATAATGTGGCTGTTGTGGTAAGTTAACCCACATGAAAATATTTTGTTCCCATCTGCAGAACACAGTTAGTAATTACAGCATCCCTGAAGTATACTTTTGCTTTGTCATACTGGTCTTTATAGATAATGCCATCATCATTATTTGATGTGGGTAACACATCCTGTTATGAGGGTGGTGTGCAAAGTGTGAAATTTGTCATTTCACTTGTGGTTCCAATGTGCAGGTATATTTTAAAAGACAACTTCTCAAACTCAATGCAATCAGGAATGTATGTTGAAGAACTGAGACATATGCACCTGTTTCTCAATATGTTGTGTACATTACACACTTACAGTCACACACAGACGCACACATTTTTTGTGATCAGCATAGATGCAACTGTGTATGTACATGCGTTCATATTTGTGATGAATTGATGTCCACATTAATTCATGTATAAGACAATCTGAATGTCTATTGTCAGTATAAATCTTTAGATAATGCAACAATGCAGTTGTGCTATTTACTTTTGTAGTGTAGTTGACATTTGAGAACTACTACTGACATATCCATTTTCAAGTGCATGGGTGCAGGACACATGTGAGTTTGAGCAAATATGTGTTCAGTCAGTAACAAGTGCATTCCTTTTGGTTGTGCTTTTACATGGATTATAATGGGATGAAGACTAATTGGGCAATAAACATAGTAATACATGCCAATGAGCTCTTTACATATCACACTGCCGAGCAATTGGTTTGTGCAATCAATGGCAAAGTGTTTGTGCATGCAAGATTACCATTTAATGAATATAACTTGAACACGAGAAGTACTTATGCATACAGGCTCTGGTAGAAATAGTTGACAGGTAGTATGGTGTTCATAATCTAGTTTAAATTGGAAATGTGTCATAACGTTTATGACAGTAAGACTATTACTATACATGGGTTTCTGCTTCATTGAGAAAACAGTAATAGCTCTTTTGGTGTGTCTTCCTCTATGCAAACATGCTAAGTGGAGAGACATGGACAGTACTGAGTGTAATAAAAACACCTGCTGCCTAGCTTTCTCTCTGGCAGGAGGTGTAACAACAGCAACTTCATATTTTGAGCACAGATGAGACAGGGTTCCAATCCAGCTCAGTCTAATTTTTTTACATGTTTTAAAGATGGCATTGCATAATTAAATGTGATAATGTTTGCAAATGTGAGAAACTATGACTACAGTGAAGTGCTGTATAAAAACAAGCATTAGTCAATTGATTTATGTCAACAGTATAAATATGGATTTTCATTGTTATACATTTATCAGTCTAAATAAATGTTGCCATACATATGTAATTTGAGTGCCTTTACTCTGCCTTAACTGTGTGTTCCTTTAGTGCAGTAAGTTTAAGCAGCATTGAGTAGAGGCAACTGCATTATGCCATAGGACAGCAGGAGCAATTCACTTTTGCTCAGCATTGGTGCATGATGCCAAACTCTGCTGGAGGACAAAAAGTGAAGGGCTTCATTAGGGGGTATTTCTGACATGTGCATGGTTTGTGATTCTATTTTTTGACCAGATTAAAGGTGTGAAAATGGGGTAGATATGAAAGTGTTGAAATGGGGAGCAAGCAAGGGAAAGAACTAAGGGAAAGCAAAATAGGAATGTTCAGGAGGGAATTAGGAAAGAACCATAGCTATCCACTTCTTCAACAATGTAAAATGAGTATGTATGAAATATTGGATGAATTTGGACTGTCACTTCATCAAAGATAGGTGACAATAACAAAATAATGTTGTATAAGCAATTGGACCAAATCAAGTCTGTCGAGAAGACACATGTGGGAAGTGGAGAGCTATGTATGGAGCAATTTTTTTTTGTGGGACAAGTGCCCATTTTTAAATTTTAATTCAGTAAGGTATGTCAGGTCTTTTATGTCAAGCAGGTGAGGAAGCAAGTGCAGACAAACAGGACAAAAAAGGCAGAGACAGGGATGGTGAGTGACACAGAAGGTTTGGGGACACCATGACTGGGGAAAGGGAGAGGACATTGGAGGCCCATACCTGTCAATCATGGGGACAGTGGGAATCTAGTCCTTACCCTCAGAACTGTCATCACTGTCCCTTTCCTCAGCTTGCTGTTGGAGTGATTGACATTTTTGTTTTCACAGCATTCCAGTGAGCATCTTTTCCATACGTATGAGGCATGCACTAGAGATACGTTCTACAACCTCATGCACCATGTCTGGCAGATGCTGGCAGGTGAGAAAATCACTAGCTCCACCAATACTCCCAGAGGATACGACTGCACAAGCTGCCAGGGTAATGTTACCTGATGTTCAGGGTCCAGGTAGTGCAAGTGCTGCAGAGGCAGTACTGCTAGGTTGTGTCCCAAATATTCTGGCTGTTGGTGTGGCAGCCACTGGAGTGGTGGCAGGCTGAGCTGCATTACTTGGCCTACTTCCCTGTGCTGGAAATAATTTTGTCAGTTGTCATAGTTCATAGTTCATAGTTTAGTACTAGGCTAACTGCCCTTGTGGGTCATTTTAAGCCTAGACAATTACCCCAAGTGAGAATCAAACCTTGCACCTTGCGTCTGTAAGGTGAACACCTTAACCATTATGCCAACCTCCCCCTTGGATCAGAAATCCGAACGTTATGACCACACATATAAAAATAAAAAAGAGAGTTAAGGGTTTGGGTAAGAGACAAAAAAATAAAATCCATGTAAATGCCCTTTCAGTAACTCTGAAAACAAGATAATACTGCAGGTGTTCAGGCACAACTGAACCTTTCTGCTTGAGAGAGGACATCCGGATATGGCTGACAGAATGCAAATGTGGGACCACATAGTCAATGATCTCAGTGCTGTAGGGAGTCACACCAGGACTTATGATCAGGTACATTATAGCACCACTGATATGATTTCATCAGTCTGGATGGGAGAAGCTGCAGTTACCATGAACAGCTGACTATGGGGGAGGGCTACTACCAATCCACCATTGACACCAAATGAAGATTTTCTGTCCACTGTTAGAGATCCACAGACCTCAGTGGATTGATGTTGGTGCTGAAGTCTCTAGGAGGATAAGTATGCACCAGGAGGAGCTTCCAGGTAAGCTTATATATGGCAAGTTGTAAGATTAGCTTATATTGAAAAAGAAACAATTAACTAATAGCTCATGTTGTTTATGAACCTTTTAATAAAATAATAGACTTAATGCCACATTTTTGCTCATTACACATAGGCTGTGGGTGGATCTGTCAGCCAAGTTTCAGTTAAAAGTATTTTTAACAGATATATAGGCAAAAATTGTACACTCACTATCTCCCTGCGTTATTGCAATTGTGATGATTGCATCCTTACTTTGCTTCATTTCTTCCAGGACTATTGCATCCTTACCTTGCTTCATTTCTTCCAGAACCATGGCCCCTACCAAGTGTGGAGTCATCTGCATATGGTAAGCTAAACATTTTTCTTTGATACTTGACCATTTGCTAGATATATGCATTTATCTGTATGTGAGGTGGGTGTAATGAGTGTTGCTGTACCATCTGAGATAGTGTGACCAGTGTTAGTTTGTTATCATATAAATTGTTTTAAGTATTTAGTATAGCATTAATTTTATTTCTGTGTTTGTTGCTTATTATCAGAGGTGATCTTGACATTGGAAGTATAGGACTCTTACCACCTGATGATAGAATATTTCCCGCAGACACAGTCAGTAGGCCTACATATACCTTTTCCACTGAGCCCTCAGATATTGGGCAGGTAGAGGGTGATACACTTGATCAGGGTAGTGTGATTACTGCAGCTTCAATGCTGGTTAACTCTGGCCATAGCCAAAGTGTGGGTGAGGTGCCACTCAGGAAGGTTGGTAGGGGTGTTCGGAGGAGGCCACTGTTCACCCTTCACTTGATCCTGGTATGTCTTTATGTGCTAGCCGACATATGTTTAGAACCATCATGGAGGAGCAGGCATGCTCCACTAGGGCCTCAGAGGACTAGCTTAGGGTTGCAGATGTGGCACAGGTTGACAAGCATGAATGCTTCCACCTTGTGGCTGATTTGATGGATTGGCTGAATGACACAATGGAATGAGCAGGGTCTGTGATGGAATGTCTGCTGGAAGGGGTCAGCATCCATGTGGATGTAGGACAGCACTGATGTAATCAAACATGGCCATGCCAAATCAGGCTCTCATAGTGGGATGGCACTACTTCCACTGCTGCATTGGTGATTGAGGTGTCCACACCCAGACATGATAGGCCATGGGTTGTTATCCTGTACTTATGAGGAGAACGCATCCAGTAGACATCAGTCACATTCAGGTAGCAGAAGCACATCTAACCATGGGCATGGAAGTGCCAGTTCAACTCCTGGCAGAGTCACTTCTCACTGTCGGGGGCAACAGCAATGACGTGTTACCTCTATCATGGACAGGTTACACCTGTCCAACATGCCAGAATGTAGAGCTACCACAGAGCATGGCTGTATTCTTGCAGACACTTACACACATGTTTCACCTTGAGAGCCCATGCAGACACACACACATAACAGTTACATGGGTCATTTGTGAGACTTAGAGCTCATTCTGTCTCAGTGACTATTTGATACTTTGTCAACATTTCTGCCTGCCTGTCTTACTCACACACATTCACTACCTTTTGTGTCAGCCTTGGCCTCCTGCTCCCCACCCCCTGACCAAACAACACCCTGTGCAAATGATGATAACTGTGTCTTATCTTTGATTTTCTATATTTTCAATTCAGGGATACATAAATATTTTGTCTGATGCCCACAGTGCATAGCTGACTGAGTGCTTAGTATATATGTGTTTATTGTCTTTTTTCAAAATTGTACTGCATTCTTACAAGTAATGTGTATATCTTTGATGCATGAGGCATATTAGTTGATACAGAACACATCTATTGGCATAAGTCAGTACTGTCACATATTGATGCCATTGCTGTAAAAATCACCCACCATCTCCTTAGTTACATTAGCAAGTAACAGTATGCAAGGATATGTTGTTCATTTCTGTTCTTAGCCATTTATTTTCCTATTCCAAGTTCAACAATTATGGGGCTGACTCTGTGTGATGCTAGCAGTGCAGAGCAATTACATGGGAAAGTAAAGGTTGTGAGTGTTGCCTGGAATCAATTTTGTTGTACATATGTGCATAGGATGAAAGTCTTACTCCCTTAGGTGGTGAGGTGTGTGCTATCCATTTCCTCTTGGCAAGGGTGAGGGCATATTGCACATGGCTACATCTACCTACACTCACAGTGGCTGGTGGTTTCCCCTTGGACTCCTCACCTACATGTGGCTGTGGTGACCTTGCCAGTGGTGGTGGTGGGATGTCTGCTGCTTCCCCTTGGTGTTCCTGCTGAAGCTGTTTTCTCAGAATAATATTGTGAAGGATAGCACAGAGAGTGAAAGTTTCAGCACAAGTATGGGTAGTGCATTGCAGGGATCTCCCTGATGTTTCTAGGCAACAGAACTATGACTTCAGCAGCCTGAAACACATATTCTATGATATTTTTGTTTGAGCATGTGCCTCATTATAGCATTCTTCAGTGGGTGGGTGTGCATTTCTGATGGGTCTCACCAGCTATGGCTCAAATGGATCCCCTGCATCCCCCAGTAAATATCCTTGTGGAAAAATCTTTGCTACAGCTGAGAGCTGTGCCAGATATGGAAGTCACGATAACTGCCTGGGTTGCCAGCACACACATTCAGGATGATTCCCTTAGCATTACGCATGATCTGGCAGTTAATGGAGTGGAAGCCCTTTCTATTTATGCACACCCTTTCCTATTCCCAGGATGGTGCTTTGATTTCATTGTGTGTGCTGTCTACGGCACCCAATACTTCAGGAAAGTGCGCTACAGGATAGAAATCCTGTATAGTTGTAGCTCTGTCCTCAGGTGTACAGGAAAAATATATGCAGCCACTGGCATGTTGTAGCATAGCATTTAGAAACTGATGTAGGCTCCTGGAAGCTGATGCCTGGGACACCCCCAGCATATCCCCTTTTGGTCTCAGGAAGGTTCCTGTAGCTAATATTCTAAGTGCTACATATACCTTAATCAGGTATTGGTTCCCTTCAGTTTGCCTTTGCTCTCAGTTGAGGATGACAGAGCTTGCAGAGTTCCTGTAGTGTGTCTCTATCCATCCTGTAGCGCTCTACAATTTCCACCTCATGCAGACCATGAAAAATTAAATGGGGTCTAAACACCTTTCTCCTTCTTGGCTGAGGTCTATTAGCAGCAGCAGCAGCATAGACTTGCGCATGTTGCAGATACACATGTATAAGGGCAACATCTGCCCCTAACATTGTTTCTGTGTACAGTAGTTTCTGTGGCTGTATTCCAATAGGTTCTGGAATTTTAGGCCAAAACTTGCACCGAGTGTACATAATTTCTTTATTGCTTGTTGAATAGCTCCTCCATGTTGGATTGGTTAATGAGCATACAGTTTAGCTGCTTATGTTGTAATTGGCATGCCATGATGTTTACTATATTTGTGCAGCTCAACACCTGTAGGACTACAACATCAGGGTAGCTAAATTTTATTTTAAGCAAATAGCTTGGGTAAGATTACAGGAAAAGTGGGAGACAATGAAAGGTTTGATTTCCCTGAAGTTTTTAACTTACAAATGCAAGGTCATAGAGAAACAGAGATCCATGCCTTGAAAGATGAAAAAGGGGCAAATATTTACAACCCAGTAAAGGTAAAACAGGTGTTAACAAAGAAATACAAAAGTCTTATACAGATTCCAGACTCTGTTGTGGGAAGACAGCATGTGCACAATTTAGATTTATCCCATACACCTTTAGTCTCTCAACAGCAACTGGACAGGCTTATCTCAATTAAGTAAATTATCTAGGCAATTGACAACTTGCCTATGGGCAAAGCACCTGGTGTTGATGGATTTACAGGAGATTTCTTTTAAAGCTTATTAATTACAATTAGCTCTTATACAGATGGGAGCCTTTACTGGTCAACTTATGAGGGGTAAGTTAATAAAGCTGCCAGGGCCAAGTAGCGACCCTTATAATGCCTCTAATTCTAGACCAATCTCTCTTCACCAACTATAAAATAAAATATATATGAAGTCTAGCCAACAGAGTAATAACAGTGATATCCAAAATCTTCTTCTTGATCCACCAAGGGTATATTAGAAAAATAAATGGAGGGCAGGATTTAGTAAGACTGTTTCTCAGTGTACATGCATGGGTGATCCTTTTGCAGCTCTCCTGATGTATAACAAAGCTTTTGATTTGGTTGGATGGGACGTTTTATAGAGAACAATGGATACAATAAATTTCCCACATAACTTTATTCATCTATGCCAAATCCTATATGTCAGCCTATCAGCTACAATCTTATCCAACAATATTCTCTCAAAATGTTTTCCTGCATATAAGGGTACAAGATGTAGTTTCCCCTTGCCCCCACTGTTTTTTTCTGTTGGTAGTCCTTGCTGTGCATTGCACTTTAAGGAGGTTTGTTGTTATAACCCTATTGCTGGATCGCAGATACACCTGTCTCATTGGTTTGCCGATGATTGCTTAAATTGACTTCCTTGCCCCTCAGAACATATTAAATTTGTGCTGGAAACACTCAGTTTGGAAAGTATTCACAGTTAACATTGAATACCAAGAAATAATTAGTTCTACCCCTTAACAAAGAAATACAAGAGGAGCTTATTCATACCAGCAATTTCCCACTCGCAGTTGTGGAGGTAGCAATCTATATAGGTAATAAGATTTCTATGCATCTGGAGAAACTAGTTAATCTTAATTTAATTCCTGTTTTTTTACCAAGTTTGGGATAGCATTGCAATTTAGAGCAAGCAATGCTATTCCATTCTTAGCAGGATTCAAATTATTAAAACCATAATGCTACCTAAGGTGATTATGTTGAGACATATTTCCCATGCTATTTTTTCTAAACTGCTGGGAAAAAACTACAATGGTTGGTAGCTGTTTTTTGCGGCAGGTAGGATTAGTGGTTAAACGTTTTTTATCTCAAGGAGCAAGAGGGTTTAGGATTTCTGTCTTTCCAGTACTATCGGATTGAATTTGTGTGATACATGTGTATGAGAGCTAGAGATACACTTAAGCCAATCTAGTGGAGTGCAGTGTTTAATGTTATATGGGCCCATAGTACATCTGATAGGCCACGATTTCAAAATGAAACTTGGGACCCAGGATGGATAGACCTCTGGATAAAGAAAAAGGGTAGGTAGGCTAAATAAAAATTCAGATATTCACTTTCTTTAGACTCTAGTCTTTGGGAACATCCATGGATTTTAATTAGTGGTGGAACTATCTTATGGGAAGATTGGCAGGGATATTCAGGATATGGAGTGTAGCAGACTTTTACCATTCATTATGCTGGTTGAACAACTAGTACCTGCTGGGTTAAAGTGGGGGCAATATTTACGCATTCAGTCTATAGCTAGAAAGTATTTTCAGTCGCCCCCTGAGAATGCATTGCTTCAGAATTTGATAAGTATTATTAATCCAAAGGGTAGTAAAACATGAGGCCAGGCTTCTCTCACTAGATGCTCATAGGCAAAGGTGGGAAGAGTTACTTAATATGGAGATCACATACACGGAGTGACATGGTTGTCTCTATGCTTATTCCTCCAACTATCCTGGAAGTTACAAGATTTATACTTTTTGGTGTATATATGACAGAGATTCCCTGATAGTTTAGTTAAGAGATGATGGAGCACCATAACTGTCTGTTGGGGATGTTTGGCAATAAATGCTTCTTATTTATATATGGTTTGGTATGCCCCAATATTAAACACTATTCAGTGTATCTGTTGTGCAACTCATTCAATCCCGCAAACATATCACAGTGCTAAGTTTTGGGTTACTAGGAATCAAACCTAATTTTCCACTGTCTAACATTGTGTTCTGGTGGATTAGAAGTGTTATTGCAATGGTACTTGTGATCATTTTTTTCTAAATGGAAAAAGATGCCCCTCTAACTGGTCTATTTTATTTCACAAATAATACTGTTATAGATTAAGGTCATGGTCAAGTGTACAACATTATATGAAGCACTGGCAATAATCCTTAGTAATTTTCTTACACACATACACACACACACACACACACACACACACACACACACACACACACACACACGCACACATGCACGCATGCACACACACACACACACACACACACACACACACACACACACACACACACACACACACACACACACACACACACACACACTGATTAGGCAACTCTAATAGTGTTTATATTGACAGATGGGCTTCTATGTTACAGGTTTGTACTTTTGGAAACATACATTGATTGTGCTGATTTGTTATTATTTGCATGTGTGTCAGGTATGAAGCTGCTATCATGTTCTTTTATTATTATTATTATTACCATAACTAGGTTTTCTGGTTGATATCTCTTTTTGTGCACAAAGTTGAAATGATACATTGGTACTGTTTAGTGCTGGTTATGTATTAGTGATAAAGTGATTCAGTTAAAAAAACTGGAGAGGGTATATCTGTAGCAAGCCATATTACATGATAAATATGTAAAAGCATATCCTCCTGAGACTTCACCTGCAGACATGCATGGTAGTGGCTGCAGATCCACTCCAATGTGCAGTTCTCTACCAAGTATAACATAGTGATCTGACATACTATACAGAGATGCCAGGAATTTCTTTGTGTTCAAATGTTTTGTATATGTGGACAACTCCCCCCCTCCAACTGTGGCCATCATCTCTTGTGCAGGGGTGGTTGCCTTGTTGTGGGCAAAATGGATCATGTGGGTGACCCTATTGTGCACTTGTTGGCCACTGACAGAATTTACAACCACAACATGGTCCCACCATACAGTCACTAAAGGACTAATTGGTCAATTAGGAGGATTCACGAGCTGTATTCAGATAGTGTTTGCAGCAAGATGTCTGTCTCTGGGAGAACTTCTTCATTTATTTTCACTCCTTAGGAGCCATTTCAGTGTATAAATGTAAACACATAAATATTACTGGTGAAGGGCCGCTCATATGTACTGTATCCACAGAACATCCCCCATCCCACTGTCTGAAGTGAGCAGAGACTGTGAAACACCTGATTCATCAAAGGTATATATCACCTCCACAGGTCTTTGTTATGAGGCAGCTGCCTGTAGCTGGTCATGGGTGTGGCTCTATCATACCACAATGTCCAGTATGTTCCAGCGAAACCTGCTGTGGCAGTGTGCATGGATGTTGCTGCATCCATACACATGGCCCATATAGCTTGCTTCCATACCATCCAATATGTACGGCCTCCACTATATAAATTAATATCTACTGCTGTCTACACCTATGTGTTCATCCCTCTCTATGTGGTCTGCAGTGTGTGTTAGATATGTATCTGTTTTCTTGTTGCTGTTTGCCCAAAGAAATTAAAAAAGTTCAAATAAACAACAGATATGGTACCAGTATGGCCGCTGTCCAGTATTCTGAATACCTTGACCTGTTTTGACATTTAACAGACCAAGTTGTTAAGACCCACTACAAGGCATCAATTTTTTTAACAGTTTTGCTAAATTATCAGCTAAGGCATATGGACACATACATTAATAGCAAAGAAATAGGCCATATCCATGTCATATTTATACATTATACATTGCTTGTTTTTTTTTTTTCATTTTAACAATTTATTCACTCCAGCATAATATAAATTGCTCAGTTTCTGCCCTCCCTTAAACCTCACTTCTCTTAAACATTGTATGTATTGTGCCCATAAATTCCATTTATTTCAATATATTTTGCTTCTTCCCTTTTCTAAAGATTCCTCCCTGAGTTCTTTTATCTCATTTGAATATTCAATATTTCAATTATATTTGGTTTAACTTTTGATTTTCAATTTCTAGTAACTGCTTTTTTTGGGCAGCCAATAGTATTAAACTTAATAAGATCAGATCCTGTGTCCCAGCTCAAAAGAATAATTTCCTTAGTTGAAGCCCTTTCCTTCACAAATATTTCTGAAAAAGTTTTCTGAAAGGAATTTTTTTAAATCTGCTAACTCATTGCACTCCCAAAAACATGTTCCCAGTTACTCTTCTCCATCACACCTCCAGCATTTACTATCTACATGATGAAAAATTCTCTGAAGTCTGCTTGGGGTATAGAAATACCTTTGCTAGCACTTCCAAGCAAAAATCATAGACCTTCTGGACTTTGTTGCATACGAGCCATACAGATTCTTCTATTGTTCCTTTGTAAATTGCCTTTCCAGTATATCTTCCTATTTTTTCTAACCTCCTCTGATGGATTATTATAGTTATCATGCAACATTTTGTATGCTAATTATTCCTTTTTAACAGCATATTCTTTCCTAGATTTGACTAAAAACTTGCCCAGAGTTGGTCTTTCTCTTAAAACTCCCCTATCACTTTCTCTTTGCCTATACTCTACCATCAGTCCTAAAAGGGAAGGCAGTATCTAACCTGCAATCCAAATTTCTGCTTGGCCTCATCCCACTCTTATTACCTTTACGGGTTAGGCATACTTTTATTAACCAGAGGAGAAGTTGTGGACAATAATTAATAAAGAGTTGAAGTAATTTGTTTGGAAGGGAAAGAGGGATCTCCTCACAGAGCCAGATGCTTTAGGATTATTTGATTTGAATAAATACTTTAGCACTATCCAGTTAGGGCTCATATGCACAAAACAAATAAAAGGTTATAAATCAAAGTGGAAAGAGATGATGATGAAATGGGGGATGTTTGAAAATTAACAGGAGAGTAGGATTTTGAATGCAGATACATAAGAATAACAGTAACCATATAGACTATTATATTCTTGTAGTTTCAGAAAGGTTTCTAAGAACTAAACTAACATATGAATGGAGACAGTAGGTTTTGCTTCTAGGTATGGCTACAAGTAGGGATATAGAAAATAGGCAAGAGGAAGCTTGCATTTACTGGAGAAAACTGGAACTACAAGGCATTCTAATTATACATCTGCAACCCATGAAGTTACCCCCAGGTAACTTGGAGCAAGATACTTTTATTATGGCAACCTGTCTCTATCTCTAACATAAGAGTACGCTTCAGTCCTTATAAGTGTCTTTGGAGTTCCCACACCCCCCAGAATTTATTTTTTTTATTTTTATTTTACATTTGTTGACTGGGATAGTCTGACTGGATGCATGTCCATTTTCAGTGGAGGCCCGGGGAGAAAAGCTCCAAGGGTAAGCAGATACAGCATTACATAATACCAGCATTACATATTAAAAACAGACTATTTACAGAGATTACATAAGTAAGCAAGTTAAACAAGTTCCATAGGTTACAGTTAATCCTGAGCGCAAGTCAGGATTAAATTAAATTACACAGTAAACTGGTTAACAGATTTTTACACATTCTAGAGAGAGTTAGCCAGGCTTAATACATTGACATAGCCAGTTAAGTGACAAATGTTGTTTGAGTCTAGTTTTAAATTGACCTAAGGTGGAAAGTAAGGTAATATCAGCTGGAAGAGAGTTCCAGGATCTACTTACAGAGTTTGCAAAGAGAGAATCACCGGCTAATTTATTAATTTTGCTAGTCTGAATTAGTAGTTTGTTAGAGGATCGAAGCGGTCTAGGATTGTTATAGGGGGTGATAATATTTTTAAGTGCAGGAGTATTGTCTAGATTACAGAGGATTTTATAGGCCATAATCAGTTGGTTATACTGGATTAGGCTGGGTAGTTCAAGCCACCCAAGCTGATTTCGATTGATGCAATGATGTGTCCTAAAAGGCAGCCCAGTGGCAAACCTGGCAATGTGGTTGTAGCAAATTGAGGGTTTGTTAAGGACAGTCTTGTTTAAATTCGAGAGTAGAGGGGATGCATATAGAAGGGTTGAAAGAAGGTGAGAGCGAGCTATGGCAATTTTAGCTGGAGGGGTTAGGAAGGCTTTTATTCTGTAAAGTGACCCTAGTTTTTTATTGATGGTTTTGATAGTTTGGTTAACATGTAGGTCAAATTTTAGATTATTGTCTATGATGACACCTAACAGTTTTGTAGAGGGGTCAGGGGAGATTATTGTGCCATCATTTGATTTTATGGTAAAGGTGAAAGCGGTAGACCTACGTGTTGGTGAAAATAACAGCATTTTAGTTTTTTTGGGATTTAGGATCAGATGATGTTCAGAAAGCTAGTTTTCTATTGTATTAAAGGTGGTCTGGGTAGCTGACCATAACTCTACTGGAGATGTGGCTGAGCAAATCAGAGTAGAGTCATCAGCATATTGGATACAGCTGACTTTTGGGATGACAGTATAAAGGTCGTTAATGAAGATGGAGAACAGCAAGGGCCCTAGTATAGAGCCTTGTGGTACTCCAAGGGTGTTAGGTAGAAGGTTAGAGAGTTTGTTCTGCCAGAGGACAGCCTGCTGTCGACCATTCAGGTAGGATTAAAACCATTGAAGGGCTCCAGTATCTAGACAGAATGTTTGCAGGGTGTGGATTAAAAGTTGGTGATCGACCATATCGAATGCCTTGGAAAGATCCAAGAAGAGGGCTGATGATATATAATTATTGTTGCAATTATGGTTTATGGTGTTGGTAAAGGCTAGGAGGGCTGAAGTAGTGCTGTGATGAGGACGGAAGCCATGCTGAGTGTCTGCCATAAGATGATTCTGGATTAGGTGGTGCATGAGTTGTCTATGAATACATTTTTCCATCATCTTTGCAAGTGGAGAGAGTATAGCTATTTGCCTATAATTGGAGAATTCAGTAGAGCTGCCTCCTTTGTGAAGTGGGATTACATAGGATATTTTCCAGACGGTGGGAATTTTAGCTTCTACTATGGTTCAATTGATTAGTATTGAGATGGGGTAAGCAATAGCATCAGCTGATTTTTGTAGGTACTCGGCAGGGAGTTGATCAGCAGAAAGTGTAGTGGGTTTTAATTTTTTGATCAAGGTACGGATAAGTGAAGTGGCGACTGGTTGGAATCTGAACGCGAGTAGGTTTCTAGGGGTGCTACTTTCAGGACCAGGGGAGCTAGGAGGTAGTTGGCTAGCTAGGGCTTGAATTGTCTCAGTAAAGGAATTGGAAAACTAACCAAAAGAAACATATTCGGTTTTTTCAATAGTAGCAGCAGATTGGGGTTGAAGTTTGTGTCAGTCAGTAGTGATTATTTTAATTTAAAAAAAAAACTTCTTCTGTTATTTGATTTACTGTCTGTAAATTACAGTAGTATTGTTTTTTGTCTTGTAAAATTGATTTTTTGGTTTCGTTCCTGGATTGCCTGTATTTAATGTGATCTTGTGGGTCTTTAGAAGAATGCCATAAAGCCCATGCTTTGTTTCTAAGGGTAATTTTGAGTGTAGACTCTTTAGAAAGCCATGGCACAGATTTTGCCTTGGTTCTCTTTGAACGAACAGGTGCATGCAAATCAAGGATCTCAAGGAATTTGTTGTTAAAGTATGCTACTGCTTCCTCTAAGGGGAGGTGTTTTAGAATAGACCAATTACATGAGTTTAGTTCTTGTTGGAATTTGGCAGGGTCAAAGTTTTTATTGTTTCTAACCTTTCTGAGTAAGGGTTGTTGGGAATTAATGGTTTTGTGCTTAATTACATATGTGAGAAGGTGATTGCTTAGGCCATCAAGGAGGGTACCAGAGGTGTACAGTTGGGGGTGACTATTTATGAGTACCCAGTCAAGTATACTTTCTTTTTGGTTGGGTTTACCTATCCTGGTAGGGGTGGATATAATTTGTGTAAATGCATGCAGGTTAATATGGGTGGTTGGGGATTCTGAGGAACAGGTGCCCTAGTCTATGTTAAAGTCTCCAAGTAGTAGGGTTTCTTGGGGGTAGTGACATAATAGCCAGTGCAGGATACCTTCAAATGTAGATATATTGTTACCTGGGGGAATGTACGGAAAATAGACAGACACATTTAGTTTGTGTCTCTTAACTCCACCACAATTACATCATTCTGTAATTAATAAAGCACTGTGGAAATATATTGCAAAACTCAATAGTGAAACCATAGATTCATAGATTCATAGACTGTTACTATGCTAATGACCCAATCGGCCTTTCTGAGCCTAGCCAAGATTTCCCAAAAGAATAATGATGTACTGCATCCAAATAGCACATCAAGGGCTAGGAATTTATAAGCTACATCTGTCCATAATGGACGTGGTTACCAGGCTTGGAGTAAATTTCCTATTCCCCATCCACTTGTCTAGGTTGTGCTTAATCTGGGTAATAGACAAACTCAGCTTTACATGGATAGGAAGCTTGTTCCATAGGAAAGGCAGTATGTGGGACACATATCTGTCTCTCCAGCATGTTCTGTTTAAATCACAGACAAAATTCAGGTCCCTAGACCTTGCATTTCTAATACTTTTTTGACTTACGGATATGTAAGAGATTCATAAGTGTGGGGTATGCAGATGCCTTGTAAGCCAGGCATAGATAACCCCTCAGCAATCTATAGGAGACTGAGTAGAGAGAAAGGGCTTTAAGGCACTCTGCTTAAGGCAGGTTTGTTATGCCTTGTATTCTTTTTGAAAGGAACCTTTGAGGTCACTCTAGTTACTGCATATGCCTGGTCAGGTACATACCAAATGGAGCATTATTCTCTATGACCGATCTGATAAGGGAGGAGTACAGTGGGATAATGACGTCTTTGGACCTAGATGCCATGCTCTTACTTATAAGTTGCGTGACAGAAAAGGATTTCCTCACCACTGTGGCCACGTGGTGGTTGAAGATAAGGCTACTGTCTATGTGCATACCCAAATTCCTGACCACTGGGTCGACATTAGGGGGTGCATTATCAACATGTTAATTAGCCTGGATGGTTGATTTCCAAAAGGGTACAATTATGCATATCTTAGTATTGAGTTCAAGACCATGGCTTTGGCACTATTATTAGTCAGAGACAGACCTTCTTGAAGAATGCTAGTGCTGTCAGGGGAGTTGATGATAACCCCCAGCTTTCAATCATCTGCAAAGTTAGTCAGCCATAAACCATTTATTGCCATTTCAGAAAAATAGATGCCAAAAGGGAGCAGGCCCAATACCAGGCCCTGGGGGACTCAGCTAGTGACTTGCCTCTTTGTGGATGTAGCCTCACCTATTTTGGCCTCTTGGGTCCTATCAGTGAGCCAGCTGGCTATCCAGCGGGTGATAAAAGGTTTTATACCTAAATGAGTGAGCTTGTCAATAATGTCCAAGTGGGGTATTGTATCAAAAGCCTTGGCCAGGTCGAAGTAAGCTGTGTGCACAGATTTACCTTCATCCAATGCTTTGGTGACTCGCTCAAAAAAATCCACCAGATTTAATAGGCATGAGCTTTCTCTAACAAAGCCAAACTGTGATGGGTCCAGTGTTTGCAGGTTACCTGTGTCCTCATTTATCACATCCATAATGATTCATTCCATGCCTTACATATGAGGCTGGCAAGACTTATGGACCTATAGTTACCCAGCTCAGTAGTTGGACCTCCTTTGTGCATGAAAATGACTGTAGCCATCTTCCATTCCTTGGGCATTCCTGAAGGCTCCAGTTAAAAAGTGAGTCATGTGGACCAGAGAGGTCATTTTTCATGTTATTTATTAAACATCCCAGGATGTTATGGCCCCATCAAAGCAGTGTTTTTGGCCTTAGAAATTGCATTCATGACCTGTTATTTAGTAATGGTTGGGAGTACTGTGTTATGTGGCATTTCCTTTGGATTATCGGGGGGACTGGGGGGAGAAATTTGAGATGAACCTGTCAGCCAAAAGGTTGGCTATGGCCTCCGGTTCAGTGTGGGTGATGCCATTCACAATACGTTCTGTGCATTGTTGTGTATTTCCTCTGAGGTTATGGAGATAGCTGTAGAAAGCTTTGTGGTTGTCCTTTGCCTGTGAAGCTGTTTTTGATTCAAATTTAGCCTTTGAAGTATTAATTAACCCTCTTAGCTGCCTGTTTTGATTGGTCAGGGGGGCTTTTAGTATGTATGGCTTTGTTCCTCCTATGTTTGGCCAAGATTTATTTTCTTTTGTTGTATAACATCTTATGCCCCTCACCCCCATCAGCAGTTAGATGATGTGCAACCCCACTACAACAACAGCAAAACAGCAGTAAGGTTTCCCACACATTGTCCTTACATGTCACTGTTCTCATCATAGACTTCCACAACAGATTTTGCTTTCTGCATTCTTTATAACAACAACCATACAAAATACTATATTCATAAAGTTTCAGAAAAGTTTATATATAAATGTATGCATGATGAATTGATGAATTATTTGGAGCTTGTGTTGGAATCAATGATCTGGGGTATAAATACAAGACAGGAAACCGGAAGTTGCTGAAATTAATACAAGGATATTTACTAAACAGAACCAAACAGAAGGAGAGTGCAGTGTAAGCAAATGGTTCTACTAGCAAATAGGAACCAATATAGCACAAACAATAGTGGAACCAAACCACGGCCAACAAGTAGATAAATTATTCCTTTAATGGTGAGCGCTTTCGCAGCAAGTTTTGCCGCTTCATGAGACAATTCAAGCATTACATGAAAAAGTATTTAAAACCAGAGTAATCAACAAAAACACCAACACAATTATGCATGCTACTTTTAAAATCATTATGCTTTTAAAGCTGCAGAAAATTAAATACATTCATTTTATCTAGTTAAGCCCATTGCCTGCAAGATGGACTTTATAGAGATCTTATCATTAAGACCTTTACACTTAGTAGCCCTCATCCAAATTATCCACTCAAGTTCCGCTGTTTCTGTTTTGTTTTTAATATCCCCCCATCTCTCACTGTATAATATTTTCTCTATTACCATACATTTAAACTTGCGTGTGGCATCATTTAATGTAATATGTTTAGCTAAAGCATTGGTCTCTGAAGCTCTAGAGATGTTATATATATATATATATATATATATATATATATATATATATATATATATATATATATATATATATATATACATACATACTCTCTCATACATTCTTTAAGCCTCCAATTAGTCTTCCCTACATAAAACGAAAAACATTTCATGCAGTAGGCTAAATAAACAAGATGAGTACTATTATAATTGGCAAATACCCTAAACTGTACTGTTTTCCCTGTATTTGGATGAATACATTTACTACTACTATCAATAAACTGACAGAAATTACATCTGGTACAAGGAAATGTTCCTACTACATTGTTATTATTTGAACTGCTGGATGAATATTTCGGGTGACATAACATTCTTTTAAGGGATTTTTTATTATTATATGCATAGGTGGAAATATCCCCAACCAACTGTTTTATTTTATCATCCGAACAAAGTATGCCCCAATTTTTCTTATAAATATCTTGCATCAATTTCACATTACTTGAATATGTGATAGGTATTCTCATTGGTTGTGAATTTTTATAATTGATACTGGGTTGAACTGCATATGAAAAATATGGTTTTCCTTGGATGTTCCTAAGTTCTGGTATCATAGAAAGGGCATGGTTGACCTCAGTTTCAGCTTAGCTTTTATCAATAAACCTATCCTTAAGACCATCTAATTATTTTTCAAAATACATGTCATTAGCAGTTAATCTTGAGTTTCTCAATCCCTGTCCTTTTATGATGTTTCTAAAGATGTGCCCTGGATGCATACTCTGTCTTTATAAATAAGTGTTTCTATAGCATCCCTTTATATATATCTGCATGTCAAATCTCCCTGTTTCATCTTGAATAATAATAATCTTGAATAATCCTCACATCCAGGAAGTCTATAATTTCATGGGAACTACTTAAGATAAATTTAAGGAAATTAGTACTGCTATTGATATTTTCATAGACCTGATCTAAGGAGTAAATGGGGCAGGTCATAGAGATAGGACGTGATTGGTTCCTGCATTTCAGGAACCCCAGATACGTGATCACAGACTTTTTTTTCCTTCTGTTGAAGAACTTGAGTGAAGGATGGTTAGTGTGTCATTGCAATGAGTGGAACTTTTGGTGTTTTTTTTTTGCTTTTCCATTGAAGAACTGGGGCAGGAAGTATAAGGTGTGCATCTGGTTACTGTGCCAGTATAAGGAATGGATTTTTTTGTTTTCTATTGATGAGTTGGGACAGGAGGGAGGGGGCATGTATCTGGTCACTTGGTTGATGTGCAATATTAGAAGGTGTGTCTGTCTTTTTTTTGTTTTATTACTAAAATGTGAGGTGGGGGGGACGGGGACAAGACAGAGAGAGATGGGACCTGATTGACTCTTGTATTTCAGTAGGGAAGTTACCTTATCAAAGACCTATTTTCTTTTTTTTTTTTTTTTTTTTTTTTTTTGGTAGTGGCACGGATTGGGTACTGTCTGCAGGAAACCAATTGGCATGCTTGCAGTTTTGCAGTAGTCCTTTTATTTTCTCTTCACATGTTCACCAAACTACCACAGGGCACTGGTCGGGATAGCTATGTCTCTGTTGGCATACCACTATATTGTGACATTGTTCACTTTCTTTATGCCTTGCAGCCCATTGATAAACATCATGTGACACCTGCAACATAAGTCAATGCAAATGCGCTACCATTTTCCTCAGGATTGTGATCTTGGTTTGTGATGGTGCTGATTTTTTTAGGGATCCCAGGTAGTGCAAGAAAAATACCAACATTTTCTGTATTTAATTGCATAGATATGACCCGGAGTATCTGCTGGGGATATCTTTTGAAAGCCCTCAGTACAAGATGAATGCATGGCACTGTCAACCAGGCAGAAAGTGATGCCACAGACATCATCTGCACTATTGACAAGTGCAAGTATCACTACAGAAACCTGAAGAGGTTCACATGAGACCTTCTTTGCCAAAGGGAAAATAAAGTTATGGGAAATTGTTCTTGAGCTCTACAATAAGTAGTCATGGCAAGTGCAGTCTAGTGTTCTTGAGCTCTACAATAAGTAGTCATGGCAAGTGCAGTCTAGTGTTCTTGAGCTCTACAATAAGTAGTCATGGCAAGTGCAGTCTACTCTAATTTAGTCTTGCTGCTCAGTTATATGCAGGATATTTGAGCCATGGACATTCTTCTTTTCTTTTTTTGGATTCTGGAGAGATGATGGCCAATAGGGTGACATGTTGGAGGTATATGGCTCTCTAGCTGCATGGGTATATATAAACCATTGATGTTATAGCTCCATGCATTTTAAATACCTGCAGATCTGTCTATTGTTAGAGAATTAATTGTTAATAGTGGATCCCTTTCCCAAAGCAATTAGATGCCTCCCGACATGCATGCACCAGACATTCATGCTGACATGTAAGGGTACTGATCACTACCTGCCTTTTAGGTTTTCCTCTGGTATTCCATGTGTCATACTCTACAACACATCTGTTTGTTGCCTATTATACTATGCCCATTGTCATAACCATGCCATCTCTTCATGGTGCAATTGTTGCCTACCTAGCAGAATGTATGTCCTTTTGAAGGTTACTGCTAGTGGCACTTATACCTAGCATACCCAGGGCATGCCTCAGAGGAGCATACTGTTTCATGTACTGGTGGCTGACATACATCATATTATATGTGGCCTGTGGTCATGCCATTGTTTTGTCATCTTTAGATGTGTCTCTGTGTCACAATCCACATGTAACCTTGCAGGCTACTGTCAGTTAGGCCAGGTCCACCACATCCTTGTATGTTCCTTGGCGACACACACTGGCACTATCAGTGTCACAATTCACTTTCAGTGGTTCCTACTGTTACTCATTGTGCAACATCACTTTTCCACTCACATACACACAGGGGGACTGGTTAGGAGCCATGTCAACCTGTTCCTTGTTCCACACTGCTTGGAATATGACTCTTTGGCTTTGCAGGAGTATTGTATAAGTTGGCATTGCACACCTAACAATAGTTAATACCTCCATGGCGTTTTATACCAAACAATGTTAAACAGTTAAACAGTATTGTTAGTATTTATGCTTGTCATGTTTTTCTCTTTGTAGCTGTCATTTTTATATTTATTTGTTGTTTTGCTTTGTTTCTCTCATTTGTGTCACTGATTTATGCAGTATTAGCACCATCTGTGGTTGTGAAGAGCAACTGGTCATGTCACAGTCCTGGTCCTTCCATCTCTTGCTGGGTTTCTAGCTTCCTCCAGGCTTGCCACTCTGTAGGGTGATGTAGGTTATCTGGCAGGAGGACTGGAGGGTCCTATGCTTGCTACTGGTGGTCTGTCAGTGGTGTAGGGTATTGTCATCCCCCCTTGGGATGCCACCAGTAGCTCACATCATCCACATTAGCTTCCTAAAGCACATCCTTCTGTGACTCTCAGAGTTGCCACTGCTTCTTACCCTGCTCATTGGACCAGTACTAACTAGACCCTATCCCAATCATGGTGTTTCTCTTCCTTGTTTTTCACTTACCTCCCTATTATGTGATCATATCCCCAAAATCAATTGCCCTCCTTCAGACTGACTGTGTCTTTCTGCACACAACTCTGCCACTGTCATAGTCCTGCAGCATTGCTGAGCATGTTCATGGACTGTTCATAGGTTCATAGGTAGGTACTAGACTATTGGCCCTAGGGCCTATATAAGCCTAGCCAAAAAGGTACCATGGCTTTCGCCACCCATGAAAATTATTTTCCTGTGCTCCTGTCGAGCAAAACCACAGAGGTGATCCCCAGGGTGAATTTCCTATTTCCCATCCAATCATCAAGATTTTTCTTGAAGAGTGCTAATGAGGAACTTTGCCTGATATAGATAGGTAGTTTGTTCCAGAGTATGGAAAGTTTCTGGGACAGGAATCTATCCCTCCATCATGTTCTGTTTATTGTAGTGACTAGGTTTAGGTCTCTAGAGTGTGTAGCTCAGAGGGATTGGGATTTTATTAAGTGGAGCATGTCCAACAGCTCTGGGTTTGACACAGCTTTGTATGTTAGGCAGATATAGCCTCTGAGTAGGCGATATGCAATGGAGTAAAGCTGGAGTTTTTTGAGATGGTCTGCATAGGGCATCTGTTTGAGGCCAGTAATCCTCTTTGTGAAGTATTTCTGCAGCCTTTCCAGTTGTTGTAGATGTCTTGTGAGGTACATACCAAAAGGGGCATTGTACTCTATAATGGGTCTAATGAGTGATGAGTAGAGAGGAACAATGACCTTTTTTTTCCTGGATGAGAAACCTTTTGTGATGAGGTGTGCCATGTAGAAGGATTTCCTGACTACTGTGGCAATGTGATTATCAAAGGAGAGACTACTATCCACCTGTGTTCCAAGGTCTCTTAACACACTTTCGGTGTTAAGTAGACTGCCACCTATGTGGTAGCTCATGGGTACAGAGTTTTTACCAAAGGGGATGACAATGCACTTTTTGGCATTGAGCTTGAGGTCATGGCTTTGACACCAGGCATCTGTCTCTGTGAGGCCCTTTTGTAGGATGTCCACATCATTAGGAGTTTCGATTATGGCTCTTAGTTTGCAGTCATCTGTGAACTTCGTTAGCCAAAGACCTTCTGTGTTAGCCTGTACTTCAGAAAAGTAGATACCAAACAGGAGAGGACCTAGGACTGAACCCTTTGGTGCCCCACTTGTCACTGGTCTGAAGTCGGATTTGGAGTCTGCTACCTTCATAGTGTGGATTCTGTCAGTGAGCCAGTTGGCAACCCATCTTGTGACATAGGGATTTATACCTAGTTTAGTGAATTTATCTATAATTCCAGAGTTGGGGATGGTGTCAAAAGCCATGGTGAGATCTAGATAGGCTGTGTGAACCACCTTACCTTGGTCTATGGCTTTGGTGACTGCTTGAAAAACGTCTATCAGGTTTAGGAGACATGATCTGCCTTTTACAAACCCGAACTGGATGGGGTCCAGAGTTTGGAGATTACTAATATCTTTGTGTATAAGATCCATGATGATATGATTCATGGCCTTGCAGACCAGGCTCATTAGGCTAATGGGGTGGTAGTTCCTGGGGTCCATGGTGGCTCCCCCTTTGTGGAATGGGATAACTGTCGCTGTGCACCATTCAGTGGGCACAAAGCCATAGGTGAGGATATTATTGAATATGGTTCTTAGGTGGAGTGTCAGTTCATTCTGAAGTTTGTGCAGAATGCAGGCTAGGATGTTGTCTGGTCCCATGGATGCTGTGTTCTTGGCTTTGGAGAGTGTAGTTTTTACCCGTGCAGCCATGATTACAGGAACTTTGCATTCTTTTGGTATAGAGATGGGGCCTTTAGGGGCTGAGAGGGGGGTAAAGTTAGCACTGAACCTATCTGGCAGGATGTTAGCAATATCAGCTGGTTCTGCATATATTATGCCATTGTGCTGTAACTCAGAGCAGATCTGAGTGTTACCATTGAGATTCTTGACATAGCTATAGAATGCTTTGTGGTTGTCTTTAGAGTCAGTGGTGATTTTGTTTTTGTAACTAGCTTTGGAGGATTTTATGAGGGATCTCAGCTTCTTACTGAGGCTGACCAGGAAGTTCCTCCAGTCAAGGGATTTTACTCTTTTTTGCAACAGTTTCTTTCTTCTGTTGTAGAGTTTGTTTATGGCAGGGGACAACCAGATTGTTTTCCTTTTTTTGGAGGATAGCATCTTGGTTCTGTTAGGGATAGCATGTTCCATGCACTCGTGTAAGTGCTTATAAAGTGAATTTGTGTAGGATTCAGCAGTTGTACCTCTATTGTCCTTCTGCATGGGTGTTGTGAAGTTTGCCACTTCTGTCTTAAGAAACGTGAAATTGGCTTTGGAGAAATTTTTTTACTGTGTTTTCCCTAATGGGGGGTGGGGGTGGGATGTGGATGTCTAGGGTGATTAGCTTGTGGTCGGATCTGACCAACGAGGACTTGACCTCTGGTGTGGAGCACCGGTCACCCATGTTGGTAATGACCAGGTCTAGGATATTGCTGCCCCTGGTGGGGGTGTGGATAAGTTGATCCAAGGCACTGGAATGTATGAATTCCAGAAAACATTGAGCAAAAGAGTTGGTACATGAGTAGTTTTCCCAGTTAATGGTGGGGTAGTTGAAATTGCCCATTATTAGGGTGTTGGGTTGTACCCTAATATTTTCCAGTGTATCAAGAAATGAGGAGTGGGAATCCTGGGGCATGGTGGGGGATCTGTAGTAAGTTACAATTTGGATTGAAGGTTGAAGGCCCACTTCCACTGCTAAGATTTATCCAGTGGCTTGCAGCACTATACACTAAAGACTTTCAGCAAGTTATTTGTTGTCTGTATAACACAATGCACAATGTGGTGGTATGCAAATAACTTGAACAGGGAGTTGCTATTAGAGGATCCGGTAGACAGAAGACAGCAACAACAGCAGAGGAGGTGTCAGTTGAGAAGTCATCAGAGGAAATGGTTGCAGGAGAAACATATGCAAGCCAAAGGCAGGAGTACTATACTGTAGCACCACCAAAGAAGTGATATCTGGTCCACAACTAGGGGCCAGAATAGATAGTAAAACTGATGTATGCAATACTACACACAGCCTGTACTGCACAACACACTGACTGGTCATGCTGTGCATCAGAAATTACCAAACCCATGTATCTCAGTGGTGAGGACAGGGCAAAGTTGTCACCAGGATGGCACAGCTGTCATCATTTATGCAGGTGGGAAGGACACAGTATTTGGGATCAGCAATAGCTACACTGGTGGAATAGGGTGACTAAGGATGTGAAATGGAGTATGTTTCAATGCTGAATGATTGGGGGCAGGGTATTTTGTCCAATCAGGAAGGGATGCTTCTTGAGGGAGCAATTGGTCAGATGTAGTGTGTACTTGCATAGTACAGGTGCCAGGTGACACTACTGCTGCAGATGTCATTGTGCTGCACAGACAAGGGTGATGACAATTGATGATGAACCTCAGATAGGAAAAATGAGACAATGAATGTTCTGAGCCATGGGGGTGCCCCCTGTAGAAATCTGGTAGGTGGTGTGGAGGAGATAAGAGCATGGGACTTTAATGTGTCTGACCTGTGTGGTGTACTTACAGTGAATTCAGAAGAATGGTGGTCACAGGAATGACATCAGGTCTAGAGTGTTTAGGCAAATGGCATGCTGGAGATGATCAAGGCATTGCACACTCTCATATATGTTATCACACATGACACACAGTACATTAATAATCTCTGCCATAGTAATTGCGGCATCCATCTTTGTCTGAATCAGTGACCTGCACATCCATTATGTAATGCCCAGTATGAAACGTAGTTTGGCAGTGAGTAGGAACCATGACATTAAGGTACACTGGTTTGATACTCCTAACACTCTTCCCATACTCTGCAGAGACATCACTTCTCTCTGCTTATGCATGAGCTATTGATGAGGTTGCTTTCACTGTATAGGGTTGCCATGCATTAGCTGTCCTTCCATGCCCCTTGGAGTGACAGGGATAGGGTCCACAAATAACACAGTTGTGGCACTGGATGTGGGTGATAATGTGCTCTACACAGTCACTATTGTCAGCAGTGGCACTGAGCCCTCAGACTATGGCAGTGGTAGCCTGAAATTATTATTAAGGACTCAAATGCGATTCTGGCAACCAGCAGGATATGTTTCATAGGTTCATAGGATTATAGGTTGGTACTAGGCTATCAGCCCTAGGGCCTATACAAGCCTAGCCATAACAATTCCCTGGCTATTTATTCCCACGCTATTTATTTCCCTGGACCCCTGTCTAGCAAGGCGACTGACATGATCCCTGGGGTGAATTTCCTTTCTCCCATCCAATCGTCAAGGTTCCTTTTGAAGAGGGCCAAAGAGGGACTGTGCTTGACATGTATGGGCAGTGTATTCCAGAGTCTGGGGAGTCTCTGGGTCAGGAACTTATCCCTCTAGCATGTTTTGTTTATTGTGATGACAGGGTTTAGATCCCTGGAGCATGTGGCTCTGAGGGATTGGGATTTCTTTAAGTGTAGCATGTCCAACAGCTCTGAGTTTGACATGGCCTTGTATGTTAAGCAGACATTGCCTCTGAGTAGACGATATGTGACAGAGTATAGCTGGAGTTTTTTAAGGCGGTCAGCGTAGGACATCTGCTTTAGGCCTGTGATTCTTTTAGTGAGGCATTTCTGTGGCCTTTCCAGTTGTTGAAGATGTCTTGAGAGGTACATACCAAATGGGGCATTGTATTCTATAATGGGTCTAATGAGGGATGAGTACAGTGGGACAATGACCTCCTTTTTTCTGGATGAAAAGCCCTTAGTGATGAGGTGTGCCACATAGAAGGATTTCCTGACTGTTGTGGCAAAGTGGTTATCGAAGGTGAGACCACTGTCCACCTGTTTCCCTAAGTCTCTTATCACACTTTCGGTGTTTAGTGTACTGCCACCTATGTGGTAATTCACGGGTACATGTTTTTTTCCCAAAGGGGATAACTATACATTTCTTGGCATTGAGCCTGAGCCCATGACTCTGGCACCAAGCATCTGTTTCTGTAAGGCCCTTTTGTAGAGTATCCACATCATTTGGGGATTCGATAATGGCTCCCAGTTTGCAGTCATCTGCGAACTTTGTTAGCCAGCGTCCCTTAGTGTTGGCCTATACTTCAGAGAAGTAGATGCCAAACAAGAGCGGTCCCAGGACTGAACCCTGAGGTACTCCACTTGTCACTTGTCTGGAGCTGGATTTGGAGTCGGCTACTTTTACAGCGTGGGTTCTGTCAGTAAGCCAGTTGGTAACCCATTGGGTGATGTAGGGATTAATGCCCAGCTTTGTAAGTTTATCTATGATTCCAGAGTGGGAGATGGTGTCAAAGGCCTTGGTGAGGTCTAGATAGGCCGTGTGGATGACCTTACCCTTTTCCATGGCTCTAGAGACTGATTCGAAGAAGTCAATCAGGTTCAGGAGACAAGATTGGTCCTTCATGAACCCAAACTGGGTGGGGCTAGTGTTTGAAGGTTGCCAATGTCTTTGTTTATAAGTTGCATGATAATACCCTCCATGGCCTTGCAGATAAGGCTCATCAGACTAATGGGATGGGATAACTGTAGCTCTGCGCCACTCAGTGGGCATGAAACCTGAGGTGAGGCTATGATTAAACATGACATTTAGGTGAGGTGCCAGTTCATATTGTAGTTCATGTAGTACACAGCCCGGGATGTCATCTGGTCCCATGGATGCTGTATTCTTAGCTTTGGAGATTGCATTTTTTACCTGTGTGGCTGTTATTACTGGAATTTGGCAATCTTACAGTATTGAGATGGGACATTTAGGGGGTGAGAGGGGGGGGTGAAGTTGGCACTGAAACGATCTGCCAGGATATTAGCAATACCCTTGGGATCAGTATATTTAATGCCATTCTGTTCTAGCTCAGAGCAGATCTGAGCATTGCCATTTAGATTCTTGACATAGTTATAGAATGCCTTGTGGTTGCCTTTGGAATCTTTGGCAATTTTATTTTCGTAACTAGCTTTGGAGGATTTTATGAGGGATCTCAGATTCTTACTGAGGCTGGTAAGGGAGTTTTTTGCATCCTGGGATTTTCCTCTTTTCTGCAACAGTTTCTTCCTTTTGTTGTAAAGTTTGTTTATGGCAGGGGACCACCAGATTGGCTTCCTTTTTTTGGAGGAGAGCATCTTGGTTCTATTTGGGATGGCACGATTCATGCATGAGTGGATGTGCTCGTACAGTGCCTTAGTGTAGGATTCAGCAGTCGAACTTTCAGTTCCTGTCTGCATGGGTGTCATGAAGTTTGTCACTTCTGACTTGAGTAGCATGAAGTTGGCTTTGGAGAAGTTTTTTATGGAGGTTTCCTTACTGGGGGTGGGGGTGGGATGTGGATGTTAAGGGTGATTAGCTTATGGTCAGACCTGACTAACAAGGGGGTGACCATAGGTGTGGAGCATTGATTTCCCATGTTGCTAATGACCAGGTCTAGGATATTGGAGCCCCTGGTGGGACGATGGATTAGTTGATCCAGGGCATTGGAATTTATGAATTCCAAGAACCGTTGGACAAAGGTGTTGGTACATGTGTAGTTTTCCCAGTTAATGGCAGGGTAGTTAAAATCACCCAGTATTAGGGTGTTTGGTTCTATCTTAATATTTTCCAGTATGTTTAGAAAGGTGTAGTGAGAATCTTGGGGCATGGTGGGAGATCTGTAGCAAGCCATAATTTGGATTGCAGTCTTACCTAGTGTTAGTTGCACCTGGAGAATTTCAGATGCATTGTGTTGGGCAACTAGCCTGGTGGTGTGAATATCCTTGGTGAATATGGACACTCCTCCACCTTAAGTGTTTCCGTCCTGGTTTGGTGGCTGAAAAGTGTGGTTAGTGTTGTAGCCTGGTATTGCAGGGGTGCTCTCTGGGGCCTTGAACCAGGTCTCAGTTACTGCACAGATATCGATGTTCTCAATTTTAGGAGTGCCTCGAGAGAGTGCATTTTGAGATTTAGACTTCTAGCATTGAGTAGCATTACCTTCAGATTTTGCATGCTTGTACCTGTTATGGTGGTGGTTTTGTCTTTTGAACTTTGCCTAAAAATGGCACTATAGAGGTGGCAAGAGCCCTAGCCAGTAACCTGAATCCCAGGGGCGACAGGTGCAGACCATCTCTGGCAAAGCATTGTGGTTTGTCGATCATGTCTCAGGCAGACATATACTGGATCCCCTTTGAATGACACCAGAAGCTTAGCCAATTGCTGAAGTCAATCATTTTGTCCTTATATTGTGGTATAATTCTGTGTGAAGGCAGTATGCTACACAGGGATAGGGTCATACCTGCCTGGGCCACATGATCCAAGAGCTCTTCCATGTAGTCCAGGGAGGTACATCTCAAGTCATTCACTCCAACATGGACAATGACAGAGTCATATTTGTACGTGTTGTAGATTGACTTGAGTGCATACATCATGTGGCGGATCCTGGCACCCGACAGGCAGCTGACTGTAATTTTCTCCTTGTTCAACCTGGTGATTGGGACATCAGTGTGCCGGACTATAGAGTCGCCTATGACTAAAGTGTTAGGTATGTTGTCTTGCCTTAGTGGCTGTTGCTGGGTGGCACACTGGTGTTGTGATCTATGTGACACTTTGGTTGTGATTGGTGTTTGTTTGCATTTCAGCTTCAGAGGTTTTTGTTCCTTGGGCAGGTTACAGTTAAGGGCCTCCGCATATGTGGATTTAGTGTTGCTATATGTGGGTGTTGGTGGTGTGGGTTTAGAAAGGCTATGTGTTGCTTGAGGTGTTGTGTGGGTGTTAACCTTCTCCTCTTGACTGTCTAGCACAATCTTGGGTGGTGAGAGCTTTGCTTCAGGTTTGGCTATGTAAGTGCATCTCTCACAGGTTGTAGTGTTGGGTGGTAAGAGGAGAGGGTTGTCTGTGTACATGAGGCAATTGCTGCATTGCCCCAGTATGCCCAGATTCACCAGGTGGACAGGAGAAATCACCGGTAGCTGACACTTGGACATGCCTGGTTTGGTGCTTTTTTTTTTTTTTTTTTTGTAAAGTACAGGAGCTGTTTTCCCTTACCATAGCAAGGTACTTTGCAATTATAGGCTGTTTAGTGCCTACGATTAATTTCTCCTTATTAACAAGGTGAGTTGAGTGTCTGTATCAGTTTAAGCTTCCTAGTGCTTTCCAGCAGGTATTAGAGCAAGTGCTAGTCACAGGGATGCTTAAAGGTAAGATGAAAAAAAAGCACACTTGCAGTGTGCACTAGAAAAGTTAGATGTGAAAGTAGGTAACTTAAGTTTTACCTGTTTAAAAAGTGAAGGTTTAGTGGAGAGTTACTATTTTTAAAACAGCAAGATGGATTGAAGGGGGTAGTCACTTTTGTATTCTGGTACTATGGAATACAGTAGGATGGGCAATAAATTTAAATAGCTGAAGGGGAATGATTTCAAAAATGATAATTTTGTGATTACTCACACAAGCCAGTGAAAACAGAGAGGAAATGAGATATATGGTCAAATTAACATAAGAGGCAGGCAACTAGAAAGACAGTGGTATTTAACAACTGTAACTGGGTGGGAGTGGGAGGGTGGTGAAACATTTCTGCTTGACTCAGAAGAGACAGAGCAGTGGTTTCTTTTGAAGTTTTAATATGCAGTTAAAGCAGAATGCAAGTAAAACACAAGGTAAAGAAAACAAACCACAGTATTCAAAATATAAAAAGGCAATAAAGTAATACAAAATACAACAAATAAAAGCAAACTAACCTTTCCTTCACAGCAAAGTATAGCAGAGTCTGGATGAGCCTTTCTGGTAAACCTCTGATATGTTTTATTTTACCCCTTAAATAGAAGGTTTAGTTCGTAGCTCCATCCCCTCAGTTCACAAATGATTAACCATAAGTGACCTCTTCTATCTTATGAATGAGTCCTTAATTGATCAGTTCTAATTTCTGCCTGACTCAGAAGACACAGACCTGTGGTCTCTTTTGAAGTTTTAATATGCGGTTAAAGCAGAATGCAAGTAAAATGCAAGGTAAAGAAAACAAACCACAGTATTCAAAATATAAAAAGGCAATAAAGTAATATAAAATACAACAAATAAAAGCAAACTAACCTTTCCTTCACAGCAAAGTGTAGCAGAGTCTGGATGAGCCTGTGACAGACAAACACCTGACTGCAAAAATGTTGACCTGTGATCGTTTCATGTCTACTGCTTCAGCAGCAGTCCAGGAAACAGTAAATGCACATAATGTAGACAAATCTACCTTGTTGTGTTTCCTACCCTTTTGAAAACAAAAAAAGAGAGTGGATTTGTAGAACTAAACTCCTTTATTGGTAAGCGCTTTCATTGGCAAAAGGTAAGACAACTTCTTCAGACCATCGAAAAACATACAAGATACAATCCCATGTGAAAAGGAATGCCTTTTATACACAGTGTTAGTCTAATCAAGCAATCAATTAATTAAGTAAAAAACAGTCAACAATAAAAAACCACAAGTAACCATTTGTTTGCTGAACCAGAGATTTGTTTTACATAGGTTTTCCTAAAATCAGTAAACCTTAGACAATAAACTTTCTCAAGCCTAATTTATCTCAATATTAAAAATACTAAATCACCCAGCCTTGTGATGGTAACATATTTACTTTAAAATTATAAAATTTTTAAAACCATGTATATTAAAAGATCCTAAATGGATCTATTTATTCAAAAAGGCTTGTAATGCTTATCTAGCTAAGGCTTTTATTTTGAGTAAACATTTGATAGATACATATTCATTTAAACCCGGCATAATATAAGCCATGGTATGGATCTGCCTTGCCAATTCTATTTCCTCGAGTTTAAGTTACCATGGGCCACCCCTGCTGCTACGGTCTACTTTTTGCAAGACAATAAAAATGAACTTATGATCTGGGTGTTCTATTTTTTAAGAGGCCAAACTGGTATGTTTAAATGTGGAAGATGTGCCCAATGTAAACATATTAAAGTGACTAATAAGGTTAACATCAGAGATAAGACCTATCAAATTTGGGGTAGACATACATGTGGTTTCCAAGGGTTAGTATATGGGGCTGTCTGCAACCAATGTGAAGGTTACTATATTGGAAAAACAGAACGAAAGCTCAAGCAAAGGATATATGAGCATCAATATAGCGTTGATAGGTAGATCAGTACAAATGCCCTAGCAAGGCATATAATAAAACACCCAGACCATAAGTTCAGTTTTATTGTCTTGCAAAAAGTAGACCGTAGCAGCAGGGGTGGCCCATGGCAACTTAAACTCGAGGAAATAGAATTAGCATGGCAGATCCGTACCATGGCTTATATTATGCCGGGTTTAAATGAATATGTATCTATCAAATGTTTACTCAAAATAAAAGCCTTAGCTAGATAGGCATTACAAGCCTTTTTGAATAACATTTAGGATCTTTTAATATACATGGTTTTAAAAATTTAGTAATTTTAAAGTAAATATATTACCATTACAAGGCTGGATGATTTGGTATTTTTAATATTGAGATAAATTAGGCTTGAGAAAGTTTATTGTCTAAGGTTTACTGATTTTAGGAAAACCTATGTAAAACAAATCTCTGGTTCAGCAAACAAATGGTTACTTGTGGCTTTTTATTGTTGATTGTTTTTTACTTAATTAATTGATTGCTTGATTAAACTAACACTGTGTATAAAAGGCATTCCTTTTCACATGGGATTGTATCTTGTATGTTTTTCGATGGTCTGAAGAAGTTGGCTTACCTTTTGCCAACAAAAGCGCTTACCAATAAAGGAGTTTAGTTCTACAAATCCGCTCTCTTTTTTTGTTTTCACTAGTTTTGTTTTTTTTGTCAGTACGTGTGTTTCGTACCCTGCCTGTGTCCCTTATGTGTCTATAGGGAAGGTATGGTGGTGTTTCACATCTAAAAGCTCATGGTTGTGGTGTGCAATAAGACCATGTTAGTGACATAAGGAAATGCCAGACTGGTACATCCTCGATAGAGACATGATGTTGTGTCCAATTCAACCCTCATATTCAGGCATCTGCTGAGTATCAGTGTTCTTTCACTGCCCTTGTTCAGGTCCCCAAGAACTCTTTCATGTTCTTGAGGGTGGTCAGAGATGGTGGACCTGCACCTGTGGTCATCCTCTTTTGTGCAATGTTTTGGGCCTTTGTGTAGGCATACAGTTGCGCTTATCTGAACATCTGCAACCATTTTCTGTCACACACATATTCCTAAATGTGATGATAAGTCTTGTCAGTAATGAGGATACATCATCTATCCTCAAGGAGAGCCTGTAGTAATACCTTGGTCTCTGTCAGGCAATGCATGGTATGGTGGTATACTTCCACACATTAAACATGAAAACAGTGACATGATACTCTGTGTGGGAATTGCACTCCCCCACATATGTCCACTGTGGTCATACCATTCTGCTATGGCATTTGGTTGCATCATGCTGCCATGGAGCTCATCAGGGCATGCCACAAGGTTGATGTGACATTTATGAACGAGAATTTACTAACATTTTCCTTTTGGTGTAAACCTGGCAAGTGGCAGTGGCTTCTATAGGGACTGACTTTGGAAGTTATCTATCATGGTGCAGGAAGAAAACAAAAATATTTCTCCATCTCATGCATGCGCAGCAAAATGAGTGCCTGCTGAATAACATCTATGAGGGCTCCCAGTGCATGGTAGATGCCTGTCATTGTATTGCCAGGGCAGTGAGTGATAGCAAGGGTATCACCCACTCTGTGAGCAGTTTCAGTGTTGCTGCAGTGACCTGAATATATGCCACCCTGAACTTCTCTGCCCTTGGGAAGAAGAGGTTAAGGAGAGGGGGCCAGAGTTCTTCAGTAAATATGGATACCTGGTAATTGCTTTTACAAACGTAGGCTTTCTTTAATACTTATATTCAGATATTGATGTTCATGGACATGTATTTGCTAAAGATTTTTTTCCTCTGTTTTCTGTTTTTCATCACCTTGTGCAATAGAAATAAATTGGTTGATAAGCTAGAGGAGGCAGGGCTGCCTGTTCAGGTGTCAAGATATATATGTTATTGGTGGCATGCCTGCATACAACTTGCTCACCTGTTTCACTGTGCATGTTTATACTAATGTTAATTTATTTCACTGTTGCTTACCTTAGCTTTACTTTATGTGACATATAATGTGTAATTAGAGGTAGAAAGTACAGTTGTGTACACTTACATAAATGTAGATGTTCGAGTGTATTCACTGTTGCAGTCCTAACAAATGGGTTATCTGGCTCCCGGTAGTCCTCAGTCAGCCAGAATACCAAAGGTAAGTAAAAATGCCATTGGTTGCCATTGGTTGTGAAGGACGTCAGAATATCCAATACAAAAGGCGGCAACCGACATCACTTCCTCAGTCTTTCTTGCCATAACAGTCAGGAGCCCCCAGAAAATAAGGCTTAAACCAACAACCAATTTGGCAAAAAACAAATTAAGCCTGTACCTCAGGAAAAGAGAGTAGGAGAGGACCACAAAAAGGGGGAAGGAGGGAGGGAAACCAGGACTGCAACAGTGAATACACTCGAACATCTACATTTATGGTAAGTGTACACAACTGTGCTATGTTCATTGTGCTTCACTGTTGCAGTCCTAACAAATGGGTTGATTACCAAAGCCCAGAGAAAAGGGGGAGGAACCAACAGCATCATGGGTTGGAGATAATGCCCTGCAACACAGCAGTGGCAAACCCTGCCCTGGCTCTGGAAAACAGAGGCAAATTATAATGTTTTGTGGAAGTGTGAACACAAGACCATGTGGCAGCCTCCAAAATATCTTTAGTAGGGACACCTCTTAAAAAGGCTGCAGAAGTGGAAGCTGCTCTAGTTGAGTGTCATAACCCCTTGAGGAGGAACCTTGCCATGAAAAGAATAACAAAAGGTGGTACAATGTGCAGTCCACTTAGAAATGGTTTGCTTAGAAATAGCCTTGCCCTGAGCTCCAGGGGTAAAACTGAACAATAACTGAGCTGATTTCCGAAGGTCCTTAGCCCTGTCCAGGTTAAACCTGAGCTGTCTGTGCACATCAAGAGAATGTAGGATCCTTTCACCTCTATTTCAAGGATTAGGAATGAAGGTATGAAGGTGTATGGACTGATTAAGGGTCAATCTAGAAACCTCCTTAGGCATAAAGGAGGGATTGGTTCTCAAAGAGACCCTGTCTGCATGGAAAATAAGAAAAGGCTCCACAGACATCAAAGCCTGCAGCTCCGAAACCCTCCTTGCTGAAGATATAGCCAAGAAGAAGGCAGTCTTCCAAGACAGAAACTTTAAATCTGCAGTGGCAGCAGGCTCAAAAGAAGGAAGAATGAGTTTCTCTAGAACAAAATTAAGATTCCAGGCTGAAGTGGGTGCCCTTCTGGGAGGATTTAAGTTGCAAGCACCTCTGAGAAATATTTTCATCAGGGGATGAGAGAAAATGGGTTGTTCAAAGGAAAAATAAGCAGAAATTGCTGAAGCATCGAGCTTGACAGAGGAAAAGGAAACACCACCCTGAAGCAAATCAGCCAGGTATTCCAGGATCAGAGGAAGGGTAGGCTGAGAAGAAGATTCCCCTCTAGCCTGCAGCCAGTGAGAGAACCTTTCCCACTTGACAGCGTAGGCCTTCCTAGTGCTAGGCCTCCTGGCCTCCCTAAGCACATCAACCACCTGCTGGGAAAGGGAAGAAGATAAGGAAGGAGTCATACAATGAGCCATGCTGCCAAATGGAGGGACTGAAGGTGAGGATGCAGAATGTTTCCTCCTTTCTGAACCAAAAGATCTGGCTTCAGAGGAAGATGCCAAGGAGGAATTTGGGAGAGACTGTGAAGCAGTGGATACCAATGCTGTCTGGGCCAGTCCGAAGCTATGAGAATAGTCCTTGGTCATTAATCCCTGATCTTCAAAAACACTCTGGGTGGAAGAGGAAGAGGAGGGAAGGCATAAACTGATAGCAACGTCCAAGGGAATGACAGGGCATCTACTTTCCAGGCTCTGCTGTGATGCTGTCTGGTGCAAAAAGAGGTAGAAGATGGTTGTCTGGGGAGGAGAAAAGATCCACCTGAGGTGTGCCCCAACATTGAATGATGCTGTGAAAGACTGCTCTGTTCAGCTGCCACTTGTGAGGATCCAGGGTTTGCCTGCTCAACTGGAGTGCCAAAACATTGAGCCTTCCTGGAAGAAACTGAGCTAGGAGATGCAGGTCCAGGGATGCTACCATGGACCAAAGATTCATACTTTATCTGCACAGGGGGTAAGAGTGAGTCCCTCCCTGCTTGTTGATGTACCATATGACTGTGGTGTTGTCTGTTCTTGCTAGCAGGGTCCCAGGAGAAAGAAGATGTTTTAAAGCTAGTAAGTGCTGTTGAACAGCAATCAACTCTTTTAGATTTATGTGCAGATGCATCTGCTGGGCGTTCCACCATCCCTGTATGCATCTGCCATCCAGGTGTGCTCCCCAGGCATAGTCTGATGCATCTGTAGTCAGAACTTGAGTGGCAGGAGGTGTCCGAAATGGCATACCTTTGTTTTGTAGACAGGCTGTTGCCCACCATAGAAACTCCATCTGCAGAGATGGAAGCAGAGGGATCATCATATCCAGGTCCTGTGTGTGTTGACACCAAATGTTCTGGAGGTACCATTGCAATTTCCTCATATGCACTCTTGCATATGGAATCATGAGAATACAAGATGCCATGAATGCCACAGCTTGCAGGTACTTCCTTGCCGGGAGCTGGGACATGCTTGCCGAGTCCTTGAAGTAAACTGAAAGAGTTGTCTGCTTCTCCTGGGTGAGATATATCATCTGGGCGGCTGTGTTCAGACTCAATACCAGGAATGTTATCTCCTTAGATGGTACCATTTTTGATTTTTCCTCGTTGAGAGTGTAACCCAGGGAAAGAGAAGAGTCTTCCAGATCCTTTAGTAGCTGTTCCTGAGAACTTGCTTGAATCAGACAGTTGTCCAAATATAGGTAAATCTGAATTTTTTTCTGCCAGCAAAAAGCAATGACTGGGGCCAGGCACTTTGTGAAGACTCTGGGAGCAGTAGATAAGCCAAAGGGCAGTGCAGAGAATTGATAATGTTGCTTGCCCACCCTGAAACGAAGATACTGCCTGTAACTTTCCCTGATAGGGATGTGCAGATAAGCCTCTTTGAGATCCAAGGTTACCAGCCAGGAATCCTTTTCTAGCATTGGTAGCAACTGCTGCAGAGTGAACATTTTAAACTTTGGAATTACTAGAAAAGAGTTCAGAATGGAATGAAAGATCCAGGATAGGACTCCAGGTGCCTTCTTTTTTTGGAACTAAGAAAAGCCTGGAATAAAAGCCCTGGCCTACCTGCTGAGCAGCAAGTGATTCTATTGCTCCCAGATGAAACAAAGACAAAATTTGTTTTTCTGCTTCTGCTCTTTGGTTTGGAGGAATGTCTGGGAATCCCTTGGGAGCTTTAAAGGTGTGGAAAGAAAACTTGTGCCCCAGGGTCACCATTTTGAGCACCCATTTTTCGTCTGTGATAGAGGCCCAGACATCTGAAAAAAGGGCCAACCTTCCCCCTAAAGGAATTTCCAGGCAAGCAAGAACAGGCAGAAGTTGCAAAGAGTCACTGAGAGTGTTTCAATTGAGATGCAAGCTTGAAGCTTCCTGCCTTAGAGAAGAAAGAAATCTTGTGGGGTAAAGTACCTGTAAGACCCAGAAAAAAGTCAAATTGCAAAGTGTAAGGTACAGGTACTCCACAACAATTGAAGCCAACCAGTAACAAAATTCAAAGTGGTCATGAATGTAGCAGAAAAATAAAAACTTTTATTCCATGGATAGTAAGCACTTTCACATCTGCTCAGGACGCTTCTTCAGACTTTAAAGTCTGAAGAAGCGTCCTGAGCAGACGTGAAAGCGCTTTGATTGTTGTGGAGTACCTGTACCTTACACTTTGCTTCCTGCCTTAGAAGTGAAAGCCTGCCACCACCTAGACCTTTGAGGGGTAGCTGCCTGCCCCCTAGAAGATTTGTAACCTCTAGTCCTGGAACGGTTCTGTCTGCTGGTATCAGGAAAGGTCCAACTCTTGGAAGGGTAATTCCTACTAAAGTGAGGGGGTTGAACTTGCAGAAAATCCTTACCAGTTTGCATGGACTTGGCCTTATCTTCCATCTTCTTAAGTACCTCCTCAGCCTTGTTGCCAAAAAGATTGTCTTTATGCAAAGGTACATCCAAAAGATTAACCTTGATAGATTCTGGAAGAGGCTGTTCTCTGAGACAAGCGTGCCTTCTAAAAACAGATCCAGTAGCGTAGCCCTACTGGAGGCCTCAAGGATGTCAAAACCACAATGCAAAGAATGCTTATTGATGAGAGTGGCTGAATTCAATAAATCCTGGATGTTTTTACTTTCCATCAAAAGAGGTACACTTGTTATCTTAGACTTAATAGCCTCCAAGGTGTGCTGTTGGTACTTCAGCATATGAAAAAGGCAATTGGTAGCCCTAATCGCTAGGGTGGCAGAGGTATAAACTTTCTTGCCCCTCCTATCAAAGTTCCTAGATTCCCTGTCTGAAGGAATGGGATTCCTGGTGACAGTGGCCTTAACTCCTTTAGGGCCCTGAGAAATAACCTCTGGATCTGCCAACGGGTTTCTGAAAAGAAATAGATGAGAATCAGGGACGCTATAGTACAGGTCAGGTTTCCTGTGAGCAGTGGAAACTGAATTTGGAGACAAGGAATTTTTCCGAAAAACATCATCAACAATTTCCAACACTGGGGGAATAGCCTGGGGCTTATGCTGAGGTAGATCCAGAAACCCCCTAATCTCTTTCTTAGATTGGGGATAATCCTGGCTTTCCAATTTAAAATGTCCCCTAAGGGTATTTAAAGTGTCACCAAACGAGAAATCCTCTGGAGGAGAGGCTGAAGGGATGGACTCCTCTGCATCTGAATCCTCAAAGGGAGAAAAAACTTGAGAAAATTCCTCTGCATCAGCAGAAATGCTGGAAGAATCCGATCCTGAACAGGACAAAACCTCAGGGGAGACATCCCTTCTCCTTTTAGGTGGACGAGGCTGAGAACCCCTAATAAGACTTAACAAATCACTAGCCATTTTAACCATTTGGGATTGAGGGGAACTAGAAGGAACTGGAGCCTGCCTTTTCACAGGCTTACGAATGGAAGGCTTACCTGCAACCCTGAAGGACTCAGGAGGCCTGGCAACCACCAAAGGAACAGCAGGAGTGGAAGAAAGAAGTTTGCTGTCGGAGTGCAAAACTGAGGCCTCGGACCCCGGAGTCAGCTTAGCAGTTCCGGCTCCAGCAGAAGAGGCAACCGGCAACTGGTCAGAAGACAAACTGGAGGTCGAAGGCCTAAGGGACTCGGACTCAAACAAGGCCTGCAGTTGTACATCTGTGGACTGCAGCGACTGCGAAAGCATCTCACTGGCTCCCACCTGACTGACGACCAACTTAACCTCATCCGAGGACTCAGTTTTCTGACGCCTGTCACGGTCCTTGTCGTTATGCTTTTTCGGAATATCTGAAGCCTGAAGACCGGCAGATGCCATACCAACAAACTTAGGCCAAACTCTGAAATGCTTAGCCAAAATCTTTGCCCAACGACAGATAGTACGCGGATTAAAGGAGGCACAAAGATTGCAATTGGGAATGCCGTGGTCAAGGCCTAAACAGATAATGCAATAGGAATGAAAATCTATGTGGGGAATCTGCTTTCCACAGGTAAGGCAATTATTAACTTTTTCTAACATTCGTTAAGGCAAGAAAAAAGGATTCCCAATGGGGTACTTAGCTGTAGTAGACTTCAACTCTTTATAGTCAGAAACCAACAAAGGTAAACTACCGACCGGCACACGTGCATGAAAAGCTTCTGCTTCGGGCTCTGCAGCAAGGAAGACTGAGGAAGTGATGTTGGCTGCCTCCTTTTGTATTGGATACTCTGATGTCCTTTACAACTGATGGCAACCAACATAATTTTTACTTACCTTTGGTATTCTGGCCGACTGAGGGCTACCGGGAGCCGGATAACCCATTTGTTAGGACTGCAACAGTGAAACACAATGAACATCTAAGCTGTTCTCCTTCCTACTGCAAAGTAGTCTGCCAGTGATTGGGAAAAGCAGGCAGGACTGACAGTGAATGTGACACTGCCCCCATGGCCATGGGTGTCTGGCATTGTACATGTAGGGCCAGATCCACCACAAGGCAACCTAGGCAGCTGCCCAGGGCCAGTGGCCAGGCCATAAAAATTAAAAATACAAAATAAAACAAAAAAAAATAAAATGCTCCACTACCTTTCAATTCATTGACAATGGATATAGCAAAAAAGAAAAAAAAACATCAGATTGGAAACATGCTCTGTACCCTGTTCCACTGTAGCTAAAACATCAGATGAGTTCTATTCCACCGACTCCTGGAAGCCTGGAGTATGGGAGATTTCATTATTTGATTCTGCTGGAGAGGATGATTTGATCCCTTAGGAGGGAGAGAGATTTGCACTGCATGGAAACAATGAATGAGCTTTTATTTAATGCCTGCATGATGCTGCCTGCCATATAATTCATCTTGATGCAGTCAGGATGGAGATTAGATTCTTATGTGGAGATCTGATGCCTATGTGCCATTACCAGGGATGGAGATTAGATTCAGATCTTTAGATAATAAATACATTCAGACTGGAGATGAGACATTCAGAATGTGTATATGTGTATATGTCTGTGTGTGTGTGTGTGTGTGGGGGGGGGGGGCAAGTGTGTATGTGATTGTCTGTTTACTCATTCCCCCTCCTTTACGGACTTACCGAAAACTCTGCCACAATGATGCCATAACTTTCCATTCTCCAGGATGATTACAGGCAGAAACGTCCACAAAATTCCACAAGGATGATGATGGCAGACCTCTCCATTCTGCTATCCTGCATGATTGCAGGCCAAACTCTGTAATCACATATAAATCAGTATGGGGTTACAATAAGTCAGTAACACCAGTCATTAGCATGTCATAGTTACTCTTGCTCATAAAATGCACACACTGTTCTCTTTTATTATTGACAAAGCCCTTAGTCCCAGGTGCACTGTCGGGTTAAGTGACCTGCTCACAGTCACAGAGTAGGCAAGTGGAGCTAGAGAGACTCAAACCCTATACCCTTGATGACAAGGAAGTAACTCATTAGAGCTTAGTGCCTTAATCCACTACACTAACTACCAGACCTTCACTAACGTATTAATTTTCTGAGAAATTACTGATGATAAAATCAGTCAATACTAGTTATAGAGGTTCATAGCTGTTATTCAGAAAATGCATTTTAAGTTAGACTTGTTTGGCAAGTAAGGCTCTAAGCTATTAGCAGATTGCTTCCTGTATTCAAAAAGTGTAGGGTTGGAATCCTTCCATCACCATTTGCCTACAATGCGCCTTTGAACAAGTCATTCAGAAAATGCTCCTGAAATGTGACACTTTGCATAGTGAGTTTACCTGGTAAGCATATAGATAGAAAGCAGTATTTAACATTTGGACTGTCGACCCTTCATTATTTTTGGCTTTATCCAGAATTCTTGAGCAAAGAACCTGAGATGTATTTTGTCCATTCCTTGTAAAATTTGTGGGTTTTTTATTTTTGTCAAATTATTGTTGAATGCAGTAATTTAAAGACAGGCATGAGTTTCTGACTTTTTATCCTTTAGAAAATGCCAACTAATGCAAATTTTTTACTCTCATGACATTCCATGAATTTTTGATTTGAGGTAAGAAGTTAAGAGGTCAAAGGGAGGGTGCAATGGGTTCTAACAGCAGTGATCTGAGATACATATTTGGCCCATTATTTATGAATGGATTCATTCCCTTGTTCTCAAGTAGATATTTGAGGTGTACAGTCAAGCAAATGTCTGTAATTGATAGTTGTTTGTTTGTGTGTGTGTGTGTGTGTGTGTGTGTGTGTGTGTGTGTGTGTGTGTGTGTGTGTGTGTGTGTGTGTGTGTGTGTGTGTGCGTGTGTGCGTGTGTGTGTGGTGTGTGTACAAATATTTGGTTCCTACAATCACAGAAATTATAGTGTAAAGAAAGAAATGATTGCAGTAAACAGGAATCTTATTAAATGAGCCATGTTCTTTGGGTACAATTATTCATTTCTTATTTTCTTGACTGTTGACAGTGCATTATGAATTTGACTGTGAATAAAAAGGCAGCACAAAGTCTACAAGGTTAAAGTTAACATTTTAACTGTGAATGAATTTTTAATTAACCTTTCTGTTTTGCAGCCATGCAGGTTTAAAAAGCACTGTGTTGGACTACAACCATCTGTCTGGTATTTAGTAGAAATCAGTGTGGCAATAAAATGCTTCTGTAGTGCATGGCCTGATTCTTTCAGCCTTCATTTGTCTACTTTGAGAAACTGACCAGTTCACTTCACCAGACAGTGCTCCTAGGCTGCCCCTGAAAAGAGACAATTGCATCCAGTGAGCTGCACCAAGCTGTTCAGAAATGCATTGTACATTTGTCTTTTGAATTTGTGCATCCTACACATAGACACTAATTAGTGCTTCATTATATGCTGTTTGGCTATGACTCCCAGCACATGCCTTGTAGTTTAATGGGTTGCCAAATGCACTTACAATAATGAGTTTCAAGAGTAGAGAAGTTTACTGTTGTTCATGGTGGGTGTGTTTACAGTATATTTTAGCAAATGGCTGTCATTTTTTCAGAATATTTGGAATAGTTTTAAATTTAATCCAAATCTGTGTGATCATTGTAAAAGTAAAAAAAAAATAAATAAATAGTATGCCACTAACGTGTGTACAGCATTTTATGGTAATTGAGGGAATAAAGCCATGTAATGGGATATCGGTATGTTTGCAGGGGTAGGGGCCCCAGTTCATTACCCTGTCTAGAGCCATATTTCCTCATGATTGGGCTCTGGGTACATGTGCAATTGGGCACATAATTATCTGCCCACTGTGCTATTAGTACGAGATGTACTCGTTAAAATACCATGACTTAACTGCCCATTGCACTTCCCTTGCCTATGCCATTTACACCTGCCACACCATGAGCAAATGAATCTGAAACAGTCAGGTGCTGCTGCATGTTGGCTGACAAAAGTTAGGCTATGGTAGAAGCACAATGTGTAGGTGTCCCATAGGTATACACGTTGGTATCATGAGAAGGGTACACATAATTTTACTACATGTTGCCATGCAGCCCAACATTTGCCATCCGCTATATTTCCTTCTACTAGAATCACCACAGGGCTGTGAGCTTCAGTGATATTGAGGGATTCTTTGTGACTAGCTTCAATGCCTCTTGGATTCATACTGGTTGCTGCTTATGCACTATGCCTCTGTCCTGCACATGAGTGATTGGTTGCTATTACCCATTTACAATGTGTAGCATGCATTGTTTTGTAGTACACGTGTCAGGGGTGTTTATTGCTTATGTTTTGCCATTGTTCACCTAACTGCTTTTCATTCTACAGGGCCTGTTCTACAAACCATTGTAGTTCAACCTACTGACAATTGATTATGTCATGTTTCTCATTATTACTGTCATCTGCTTTATTTTATTATTTTGCTCTTTTTGGTTTTCTTTCTCTGCATTTGCTTTCCTATTGTACACAGTGTTGGCACAAGAACAGGATGTGGTATGCCAGTGATTACTGTACTGTGCACCTGCCTTGCTAACACCTGTTGGGTGCCCAGAAGTTTTTAGGCCCACATCCCAAAAGCATGATGAAGATCATTCAGTGGCGGGACCCCAGAGGGCTCACTGGTGCACTTTGGTGCTGTTTCATGGGGGGGATGCTTACACATAGGCCTCTCACTGGGTCACCTGGAGGAAGGTAGAAGGCCTGGTGGAAGGCTGGATGGGCACCCCAATTGGCAACCTTGAGTGCAGTTCCAACTGACTTGTGGAGTCACAGAACTGCCTGGTCCCAACCCCAGGGCCACCATTAGTTGTGCCAAGCCTTGAGGATGGTTATGGAGGTGACTGACTTCAGGCTGTGTATGGCAGGGTGAAGCTTGACAGTCAGTACTCATCTCACCCTATCTCCCATTGTGGTGTTCCCTTTTCTTGTTGGTCACTTCCCTTTGCAGATTTTTGTCTATTCCTTCACATCCTCATCAGTTGCTTTTTCTCTGTCCATCTGTCTGCGTAACTTATTTGTGGTTGCTTCATATGTGTCAACAATTCCCCTGTAGGTCTTTGTTCATCTTTTGGATTTGTTTGGCTGAACCTGCCGCCATCCTTATACCCTTTTGCTCACCCACACCTTCCCCATGCTACCTTTCTCTGCTATCCTTCTTGAAAAATTAAAAAAAAAATAGGTACCTGTTTTACAACAACAAAAAAAAAAAAGAAACCCTTCCACCCCTTCCAGAAATCACTCTTCCTTTTACCTTGTCTTTCTGTGTGTCCTTGTAGCACTTGCCTGGGATATCAGCTGTGCACATTACAGCATCTCACTGTGTATGTATGTGTGTGTGTGTGTGTGTGTGTGTGTGTGTGTGTGTGTGTGTGTGTGTGTGTGTGTGTGTGTGTGTGTGTGTGTGTGTGTGTGTGTGTGTGTGTGTGTCTGTGTGTGTGTGTGTGTGTGTGTGTGTGTGTGTGTGTGTGTGTGTGTATGTGTGTGTGTGTGTGTTGTGTGCCTGTGTGTGCCTGTGTGTGTGTGTGTGTGTGTGTGTGTGTGTGTGTGTGTGTGTGTGTGTGTGTGTGTGTCATTGTGAGTATGCTACATGTACACTGCTGTGCCAAGGAAGTCACAAGACCTGTCGTAGAGCTGTCCCTGTCTTTGCACAACTCATTCTCCTTTCACCAGCAAATTGCCTACTTTTCTGGCCTAACCATGTAATGTCACTCCTACTATACACTTTATCAATGTTTAACCACATTGCTCAACTTTGTACTATTTTTTACAAAGCAGCTGAATTCTAGCTGCAGTATTCTTGTCTGCTAGTTAATGACATAAATCATAGAATTTTATTCTGTGTAGTTTGTATCATAGATATATTGTATGATGAGTTTAGAACTGTAATTGGTAGTGCATATTCCAGCCTTGGTGGAAGAACATTAACAATGATCATTCCTAGTATCTGGAGTTAGCAGTTAGCAATTTTATAACACCAAAATCCTGTTGATGTAAAATTTTTGAGATAAGAACATTTACTTTGTTATATGTATATATTGAGATAATTTAGGCCTACCTACTATGTTGATAATGTAGCTGAACCCCTCTGAAATTCAATACCCATTGTGATAATCATATACTTCCTTAAGATTTAAAAATGGGAATCAGTCATAATTTTTAGAATTGCATACCAGCATCTGAAATGTAGCCCCATTTCACCACATGTGTAGTCCACAAACCACAAAATGTGTAAGTAAAAAAAAAAAAAACTAGCCAACTGGACATACTGAAAAAAAAATAACAGAAATTTAACAAGATATATAACCCTAAACCATGACAGTTATGCTAATCAAAAAGTGAATGTTATCAATGTCATTGCACAAAATTGTTAGAGTATATGTCACAGTGTAAATAGCGTATTACTATCTTCTTACATGTTTAAGAAGAAAGGGGTTATTAAGAAAAAATGGCACACTTTATTAGGCAAAACAGCAGAGTAAGTGGTGATGTATGGGGAGTACATTTCAGAGACAAAAATAAAACAGCTGTTATTGTGGGAAACAAACATGGTATACATCATATGCAAATGGCAGCATCACATGCAAATGAGAGCTACCATGTATGCAAATGATGAAATCAAACAATGTGGAAAAATTCAGAAAAGTATAACATTTGCAAGATGAATTGTGGCATTCAACTAACATTTTCTTGGTGAATAGGTGCATTACTCATGCTGAGATGCGAGGTGTAACATGTACTCTGGCTGGTCAGCGTGCGCTAGTGGTTACCTAGGAAGACAGGATATACAGTGTTGCATGCCACTGCTATCAACACTGCAAAATAAATCATTAGTGGCTGACATATCATCAATTCTATGACCAAGATATAGTCAGCAGCTATCATGTAAACAGAAACTCCATACAGGAGCTAGTAAATGTGTACTACCCTCACATGGGATCAAGATGAATCATGGATTGTCTAATATTCTGTAGCATTATCTATCCTTGCTCTGGGTACATTTTGGCTTCTAACTGGGGGCATGATAAAAGTATTAAAAGCCTCAGTGTTATAAATCCTGTAAAAGTTCTTCAATGTCATGCTGATGCATGTGGAGGAAAATTCCGGGTTTCCATGGACAATGGAGAAAAGAACCACCACTCTTTGGGCATTATACAACATATCCCATTTTCCTGAGGTCATGGTAGTCACTGAGTGGCTATATCCCTTGTGTGATGTATATGGAATCTAGTATATCAACTGGAAAGATTTCCACTCTATTCACTGCCAGGTATCAGCAGTACACAGGACATTATATACACTATGTCTGTGCACCATCTAAGGAGTTCCCATGACTCCTACATCTGGCTCACATCCAGCCAATGCTAACATTTCTTAATGAAATACTATCCACATGATCATCTAGTAAGTAGCTGCACGCATTGTCAACACTAAAGGCCATGAAGGACAAGTCTCATGAAAAGGGTCTATATTATATTCTCGAAAGCTGACAATGTCGAATCTGACATTGTTGACACGAGAATATCGAACTCTCAGAATCTCGAGCATGTAAATGGAAATCTCCGTAAGGGGAGATTTCCATTTACTGCAATGTAGTGCAGTCTTGGAGTTGGTATATTTAAGTAGCGGGGGGTGTGGGGGGTGTAGGGGGGCTTGCCCCCCTGCTTAAACCCGTTAAGGTACTTTTTTTTTGGCCTTTTTATAAGGTCAATGTTTGAAGACATCGACCATATGGTGTCGACTATATGTTGTTCGATGTTTTCAAATGTCGATCTTATAATTCAGAGCCCATGAAAACTGGTAGTAGACTAGTCATAATGGTACTCGTTGTTCTGACAAATCATAATGGTATTTGTTGTTCTGTGTTGCAGTTGATGCTGCATATGCCTTGGAGCCAAGTCTGATGGCCCCCATCCATAGCATCCAGATAGCAGTGGTGATGGCATTACAACACTGCACTAGTACAGATATGGAACATCTTCAATTGTGTGATCAGAGTGGTAAAGACTTACTTCATCTGCCCGGATACATCTGTTAGTTCACTGCTGTATGCTGTAGAGACATGTACCAAAATATTTGTGGTTTGCACTAAAATCCAACATGATGCTATGAAAACTGTTACAGTAAGGGGATCCATACCACTGGATGACATATCTGTGCCAGCTGTGGAAGAGGAGCCTGGTGAGAAGTCACTGAAGAACACAACTACATCTTGGCAACATGCAAAGTATAGGTGGATGCAATACATTATGGCACTGGCAAAGAAGTGGAGTCTTGTCCACAACTATACAAAACCAGTGCATGCAATAGCATACCAAGTCTATGCATTACAGTGCATTGACAGACGCTGTGCATTGGTCAATACCCTCATCACATTAGAGAAAGGGGTGAGCAGGGACAGTCATAATCATTTACATATGTCAGGGACACATTGGCATGGAACAGCATTGCTTGCATAGATGAAAGGGTCAATAGTTAGTGCCTATCTTAAGCATGAACATGGCTTGAAGTTTGTTAGATGACAAGAATCATGTCATCAGGTGATGATGTGGAGCTTCCAGGTGTGAAATGCTGGTTCTATGTATAAAGTGACCCTACAGTGTCAGGCCTGCAGGCATGTGATTCAGAGGATGCCAGGACACTTTAGCTGCATGTGCCATGGCTTCTGCTAGGTGGTTCTGTCAGTTTAATGACAGCCACTGTAACATGGGCAGGCATGGTTACATGCTTGCTATGACACACTCGCAATAGAGTGGGCTAGTGTTGAACTGTGGGACCCTGAGTGGGATTCCAGTGTGGTACACCCACACTGTAACTGGTTGTATTTTATCCATTTCCACGTGAGCATTCACAGCAAAGGAAAGAGACCATGTTAGAGCTACAGGAGAACGAGTCTCATGAGAGAGGTAGAGACCACAATGCAGCCAGATGAGCATCAGCTATGTTCAAGTGAGCATTCACACTAGGGGTGGGGCTAAAATGAAGCCTGACAAGTATCAGTCATGGCCAGATAAGTATCTATGGTCAGGAGATGGAATGATCTATGTACACTGTGGCTGTCACAGGAATAGTGTGTGCTATCTATGCTAAGCATCTTTACAAACTTGCAGTATATGTACAAACTTACAGTATCTAACCATATATTATTCAATTATGGCAGCCAGCAGCCAATGAGATGCTCTAATAGCTTCTACATGGGCTGCCATTGCCCACATTCTCTCCTGTATTCCCTGCAATTGTTGAAGGTCTTCCCACAGGTCATGCTGCACACCAAGCAGCTCTGCCAAGACCTGATTAGAATCAGTCTGTACTTGGATTATAGACCCATTCACCCACTGACTGATGCCAAGGTTGACACCCATGTCATGGAATAACTGGGCTTCAGATGCCATGAAAAAATTGGACCTCAGGCTGCTAAAGGCAATCAACATGCTTCTACCCAATAATGTGTACACAGAGGGCCACCTGATATTGACTATGTTGACACTGTATTTCATTTGTGCAGCTCATGTGAATAGGACATCCTACAATAAACATAGATAGTGATGGGATTTCATCCTTGGTCTAAGCAGTCCCCTCAGATGTAGAGTGGAGTGCTCCCTCCACTGTTAGTTTTGCTGAGAGTACCACTGTGTCCTCAGGTTGTGCCAGGTGCGCAATGCAATCATCATCAGCCTCTTCAGACATGCTGACATCAGGCATGTGATGGCATGCAATGCCAGGTCATCTCTCAGCAGAACCTTTGAATGTATACAGGTAACATACCAGTGTGTAAGGAGATACATGTGAAACTAATACTACTGTGCATCAGATAGGATGCTACATGCCAATAGTATGCACATCCTATGAGCATATGCATATTTTGTGATACAGGCTATGCCTGTTACAGGCACAATGCCCCTGGGTGACAAAAATTCAGCATATGATGTCTAAACAACACAGAGATGCCAAGCAATGTCTTATTGGAATATCATATGCCATTACTCACCTTGTGTACCCCCAGGAACTTGGGTAGCCATACCTTGTGGTGCAAGTGCTTCCAGTTGCAGACCTGATATTCCTGGGTCACATTACTGCAGATGGTCATGTGTGAGTATATCAGATAGATGGTACTAGGTAATGTCCTATAGGAATGTTATTTGCCAGTACTCATATGGGGCCTTCACAACAGACATATGAGCATCCCTTCTCTTCAATGTATTTACAAACAACCTTCATACTGCCACTCGACATGCTACATTGGTCCAATATGCAGATCATTCAACCCTAATTTACTCTACTCCAACCCTCCAAGAACTGAAAAAAAAAATAACACAAGAATCTTTTACTGCAGCTGAGGCATGGATATCAGATGCACAACTCATACTAAACCCTGACAAAACTAAGCTGATGTTATTTCATCCCACAAAAGCCACTGATCCCATCCCTTCATTCAGTGTAATTTCAAGCAACAAAACCCCTATTACACCAGTCCCCCAAACAACACTTCTAGGTGTTATAATTGATTAAAACATGAAGTTCGATCTTCATATTGTTAAAAAAAAAAAAAAAAATCACAAAAAGCTTGGAACTCTATACAGATGCAAAAATACCTTTCCAGGATAATAAATAAAAATAAATAAAATAATAAATAAATCTCTAACCGGCCCAGCTCTTGCATCCAAACCTGCATTTTGTGCAATAGTTGAGGGTCTTCACACAGGCCACGCAACACAGTGAGATGCTCAGACATTGTCTGATTAGAATGCGTCTGTGCTTGGTTCACAACACTGTACATCCACTTATTCATGTCAAGGATGTCACCCATGTCATGGAATAGTTGTGCCTCAGAAATAATGAAAGAATCTGGATTTAGGGTGCCAATGGCTGCAAACATGCTTCTCCCTAGTGATGTGTGTATACCGCAGAGATAGTGGAGCCATATGATACCCATACATATTAGCATTTTCTCAGTTTTACCACTGAGGAATATCAGGAGCTCTTTGGTGTCTGTGAGCTGCTATTTTGCTGGGGAGGCATCCCCAAGGGGTCAGTTTATTCCCTGCTACATCCTGGGCCTTGACCTTAGCAAGGAGAATTGTGCTGGTGACCCTCTGATAAATCTGCACCAATGTTCAGTTGTGAACAACCATCACATGATTTCACACCATCACACTACACCATTTCCTTCCATACCTGGTCCCAGAAGGCTTTGTCTACTTTAGTCTTCTCCAGGATTTACTTGTTGTAAGTGGATATGGTCTGTAGCCATACCTCAGTTTCCTGCTGGGTGAACTTTTCCAAGTGCTGCATTTCTTTTGGTGCTATGGTACCTCAGGTATACTCACAGGTACACAAGTAAAGATAAAAAAATGGTACTGAGGTCCAAGCCCCAAGTGCCCAAAAACACATCCACAGCAAATGGAACAACCATGGAGGGTGAAAGAAAGCCACAAACTCGATGTAGTTTAAAAGTTTAATATACACAACATTGAGTGCTTTCGTCCATAATAATGAACAGGACGTCATTAGAATAACAAACATTTCCCAAAGTACATTTAAATTGTGATGAAAAGGTGCTACAAATTAACAAGTTAACTAATCACAATGCTTTACAAAAATTAAAGGGGAAGATGAATTGAAGTGTGTAAAAACATTGTTAAAAACAGATACATTACAAAATATAACTTTTCCACTGGCCAGATGGGGAAACACTAGGCAGTAACAAAATTATAACCTAGCTGCTCTTAATTTTAATACACTGTTGATGGACACCATGTCATTTAATCCAGGCAACATACTAGCATTTAATATTAACTCTTCCCGGTCCCTGCAACCCCCTTGGGTTTGGTAAAACTTATTCTAAATAAAAAAAACAGAAACGTTTTATTATTTGTATATATAAGTTTATATTTGTACAATGTATTGCTCTCCTGTTGAGTTTGACTTTTGTAGTAATGTTCATAAATTTATTTTTTATTAGCCCTTTCAATTTTACCTATATAAAATGAGTGGCAGTAATCACAAAAAGCTAATTAGATCACCCTGTTGTATTACAATCATAAATCTTAGTCAGCCTAAATTCTTGTGGAATAGTTGTTAAATAAAACTTCACCCACAAAAATATATTTGCACTGGCGGCAAAATACTTTAACATACCCCTATTTTTCTTGGCACCATTAATCATTTCTCTGTTCACCACCCTTCTCTCTAATTTTTCTTTTAAATTCATATGTCTTTTAAATTTAAAGTGGGGGGGGGCTGTGCCTACTCTAGCTATGACATGGGAATTACTAGTTAAAAGCTTCAGTTACTCATAACAACATTTTTAATGGCATTAGAAGCATTGTTGAATTTAACTAACATAACATTTTCATAGTTTTTTGGGATGCTTTCATTACCTGTCGCTTCCTTGTTAATATCTTTTCCAAAAACTGGAGTGAAACTTCTTTGCCTTTTTGATATCACCTTGGTTTTCATTTCTTCAAGTAATCCCAAGGGGTAACCTCTATTAACAAACATTTCAACCAACTTATTGATTTCTTCCAAAAAAACATATGTCATCTGAAACTATTCAAGAAATTCTCACCATCTGGCCTTTTACTAGGCTCCTTTTTTGAAAAAGTGGATGGTTACTGGAATAGTATAGGAAATTATTGGAATAAGTTGGCTTCCTATAAAGCTGGGATTTAAACTGGCAAATTTCAAAACCTTTATGTAGGGTTACATCTAAATAATTAATATATCTTAATGAATAAGTATAAGTGAATATAAGAAAGTCTGTGGTAGAATTTAAAAAAGACAAAAAGTCACAAAGTGTAGTTTCATCACTCTTCCATATCAAAAAATATGTCATCAAGGAAGCGTCCATAAGTAGCAACTTCACTTATAAACTGGGAGCCAAGAATATACTGCTGTTCCCAATGCCACAATACTGTATTGGGGTGTAAAGGGTCACATTACAGAGTACAACGCCCATTTTGGAATGTACCTCACAAGACATCTGCAGCAGCTGGAAAGGCTACAGAAGTACCTCACAAAGAGGATTACTGGCCTCAAACAGATGTCCTACACTGACCTCCTTTTAAAGGTAAAATGGGTGGTAAATGGAGGTCTATATTTTATTGTCAAACTTTTAATAGTTCAAAGCATGAAAGATCGAACTTTCGTGATCGAACTGTTAAAAGGTCAAATTGCTATAAAAACATTTTTAAAAGAAGAAAAGAAAAACTAAAGGCTGTAAGCAGGGATGCAAGCCCCCCTGCACCCCTCACATGGGGGGCTGTGCCTCCCACACCCCCCACTACTTAACTACTTAAATATACCAACTACGAGATTGCACTTCAATACAATATAGTGCAGAAATGGAAGATTTCCATTTCCTACATTGTAGTGTGATCTCGGAGTTGGTATATTTAAAGAGCGGGGGGTGTGGGGGGTCCAGGGGGGCTTGCCCTCCTAGCTTACAGCCTTTAGTTTTTCTTTTTTTCTTTTAAAAATGTTTTTATAGCGATTCAACCTTTTAACAGTTCGATCACTAAAGTTTGATCTTTAGTGCTTCGAACTATTAAAAGTTCGACAATATAATATAGACCCCCATTTACCACCCAATTTACCTTTAGAAGGAGGGCAAGATTGCCTACAAACAAATGCTGGCTTAGAAGGGTAGTGTTGCTGAAATATAGGCACAGGAGAAACAAAGACATGCTTAAGCTCCTGTACAGCATTCCTCTTGCCCTGAAGAGACTTAAATAAACCAGTTGCCGCTTTCCCAAACAAAAGTTTATTATCCAGAGTAGCATCCATCAACTTAGCCTTAATATCATCGGGTAAAGGTTGTAGCCTAAGCGCAGCATTCCACAACTGTAGTAGAAACATCTTCCCTAAAGAAAAACTGCAGAACTCCTCTAGACCCCTTGGAAACAGTCATTCATGGTTCCCCTGAATGTCCAAAATGGACGCCTACAAAGCCTTGTCAGAAGTGCTGCCCACCAGATCCTCACCGGCCTCCAACCCAGATTCAGTAGAGGAATCTGACAAACCAACCTGGTGAGCCTCCAGGTTCGCAATAACCTCAGGAGAAACACCTAGCAGAGGCTGGACAATGGAAGATTCCAGTCTTATCTTATGGACCTTCTTCTTCCCTGATGGCTGACCCTTGTGGCAGGAAGTTCCATCCATAGTATCTTTAGCAAGAAGCTTAAGATGCTGGTTCTCAAGATACAATGAAAGGGAAGAAAGCATACTATGAAGAGTTTTAGGGACAAACGCCTGACAAATTGAACAAGATGTATGGTCGTGAGCAGCACCTAGGCAAAAAAGACACTTATTGCAGTTGTCTTTATGGGGAATCAGTCTCCCACACTGGCATTTACCCTTCCTGGATGACGTTAACCCCAAACAGCACAAAATAATCAAAAAAGAACAAAATAACCCAACTGGGTACTTATCTGCAACGATGAAGACTTCAGCAAACAAGGGTAATCACCGGAAAGCCAACAAACAGAAAAACAGCAAAAACAGATGGGGGTAACAGACTGATGGTTAAAACGCCATTCGGACTGGTGCCAAAGAAGTTCTGAGGGTGGTACACCTGAATGTCACCTTTATGCCCTATTCTGCAGAAGGAGTGTGTAGGTGACATTCAGCGCACCTTAAAGCAATGGTAGACTTTGGTAAACTGGCTGCATGGTGAGGTTCATAGCAGGGAATCTCATTTGTAATGAATACTGCAGTGGTGAATATAAGAACGTCTAATTTTCACTGGCCCACATTGCCCTACCTTAAGTGAGGTATTTATTCCTCTATGTTTATGTTATGCTATGGTATGTTATGTTATGGTATGCTATGTTTCTTCCTGAATAGCATCCTCCAGTTGTACATGTTATTTCTAACAGACTATGCATCTGTTTCAATTACAAATTATGCTGACGTTTTACACACTGCAAACTTTAAATAGCTATCCTGGTATTCATATAACCAGTCCATTGAACTTAGCTTCCCACATTATATATGTGCATCCATGCTTGTCTCTGCTAAAGAAGTAGGCCAAAAGACTCTACTAAGGAAACAATATAAAAAATGTCCATAGACATGGACACTGAATGCAGGCATAGTATACTGGCAAAGATAAATGAGTAAAAACGCTGCTGAGAAAGAATAGCATCTAAAAAAAGCAGCATGATTTAAATTTAATACAAAGAGGACTAAAAACAAATGTAAATCTTTATGCAGCACATCAACAACACATGACAAGCAAATTAATGGTATAGATGGCCCTTAGAAGGACACTGAGCAACACAGCTGAAATTATACTTTGAACCAGTGCATGCTTCAGCGGCATGTGTACCAAAATGGGAAAGAAACTATACTTGTAATCTTGATCCATTCTTTGAAGACAACTCTATGGTAAAACTCAACAAAACAGAAATAAACTAACTCAGTAAGAAACAAACAATGGTAGGGAACACAGTTGCTGTCTGTATTTGTCAATCTTGTAGAATGGATTGCTGAGTCAGACATCAAGGAGACTAAGACACAGTTCATATGCAGAGTTGTGCATCTCATCTAATGTGATAGTACAGCAATGATGTAATCATGTCATTCCAATACAGCACTGAGAGCTGTGGACACAAATAGAAGTGAGAAGGTAGGGTGCAGGGTGTTGCACAGTTTCATTTAGCAGAGAGCCTAGCAGTGCAACACTGCATCTTATACTCTATAATCACACCTCTGACACCAGTGTGGGTAATAGTATACACTGGCAGGAAATAGTTTGCATTCAATGGATCAAAGCCACAGTTGGTTGAAGTTTACCAGCTGTGTCACGATCCTTCAAATGGAAGACTTGTCAAATATATTGCACAGCTGAAAAATAGCTGACAGCTTTTACTTGTGTAAGATTATGGTACAGCAGGGATTGAGAGTGTGCCCTTTTCCTACTATTGCTAGATCTCAGAGTTGGTATATAAAAAGCAGCAGGGTTGTGGTGAGTGTAAGGTGGAGGTTGGGCTTGCTCCCTGCAAAAATGGTAATTTGATTGAGTGTTAGTGCATGTCTGTGCTCTGTGCTATGTTTGTGTGTGTATGTGTTTGCTTTCGAGTGTTTCAAGTGAATATACAGTGTGTAATAGTTTGAATGTGGAGTTAGCTTTTTTCAATTATCTCTATAAGGGCAAGTGTTAAAAAATTAGATTAAGCAACATATATTCCAGGAAACCTAACTGATCTTGTGTCTCCTATAATATAATCATATTCTAGGTATTTGCTGTGGGAGAGTGTACTTGGTGTGGGTGGGTTATACAGTGTATTTTGACATAGAAACTAAGTGCAAAGCTGCATACCTTGCAGTGCACTTGTACTCCAAGTTCTGTGCCAAAGGGTTCAGTTCTAGCAGTACTAGTAGTACCGTACACAGCAGTACAATACAGTATAGTGTAGTACAATACGCCCTACATTCAGATAGCGCACACAGTGCTATAGAGGTTCAACAGTTAATATAGAGAACTCACAGCAGCTAGCACTGAATTCTCTAAATTCACCTAGTTCACAAGGCAACCAGGGATTCAACAATACTCAGAGAATACACAGCAGAGCAATACTGAGTGATCCCTCCCAGTGTCTTCTCTGAAATTAATGAGTGAGCCATATGGCTCTTGCCCCAATCCCCCCCCCCCCCGGGTAATAGATGGGTTGAGTATAAGGAGGAAGGCTTTATGATCACATGGGGGACCAAAGGAAAACAAATTCTATTAGTTAATAATTGTAATATTGAATGTTACAGTTTATATAACCGGGAAAGGCCAAAAGACATACATACAACTTTGTTTTTTCACAGATATGAGTAACAGTACAGCTGACTTTCTCATAACTATACTAGAAGCTTCAAAACAAGAAAAATAAAGATTGCTTGTCTGGGCTGGATGAACCACCATCTGGTGTAACCAGAAATTGTGGAAAATGAATTGTATCTCTAATATGTCTGATTGATGCAAAAACATACTATTAATACAATATTGTAATAGATCTGTGTATGGATACCACGGCTTGCCTTTATTTAATTATTCCCAGCTTAGCCAGATAGCAAAACAAGATCCCCTTAAATTACTGACACCAATATCAGCTTTTTAAAACTAGGTAAAGCTAGGAACATGAACCTCAGTGCATTCAGGAGTTTAAATGCTTAAGATGTTATAAGTTATGCCTTAATATGAATAATTATAACAAATTTAAAAAAATAAAAAAAAAATAATTATAACAAATGTCCAAGGATGTGTGCTCTCATAGATATGGCTGTTCTATACTAGCTTGCAAAGACGTGAGCAGTGAAAGTGTGTAGGTATATTCTTAAAGTAAAGAAACCAAGCAGTCTGACTATGTTGAGAGTATACAAGTCAGTATCTGTCACCTGGGTAGCAAGCTTTTTTATCTTCATCACCCAAATGTAAAAGACAGAGGGGAGTCTGTACTTGATTATATTAAAACAAAGTAGGACAGAAGATGTTTGTACCAAGGATTGAAAGCTTTAATTATTATAAGTCTGACAATACTATCATAAGTCTCTTCCTGAGTGGTTTTAGATTAAGATCTTGATGCATTTAGAAAGAGAACAGAAATCAAACCAGTTGCCAAGAAACCTGGGGGGAATGGAACTAGCTGAAGGGTAAGCAGTGAGGTGAATGTTGCAAAGTTTAGGCATGGCAATTTTCTTGGAATAACTTAGTTTTAGAAGCAGTTGCACATAGGCAGGAGCCAGTACAGAAATCTGTTAAAGCATCTACAGAGCATTGCAGTAGTTTGTCAGAGCATATAAGACAACTGCTTGCCTGCATTAAAATAGTCCCCTTCTATTGCAGTCGGCCTAGCTAGAATTAAAATTCAAATGCAAATTGTATTAGGTAGGTTGTTACATAAGAAGTAAGGTCAGGGTCCTTATAGATATCCTTGTCTATTTATCTTTAGTAAATGAAGTGGATAGGAAATGTTTGTATTATTTAGCAATAATCCATGACTGGGTGTGGGTAACACAGGATTTACCCACAGTTGGCATTGTTTATTCATGAGGGCAAAGCCTGAGTGATTAAACAAAGCCAATTATGGGTAAATATTGCATTACCCACACACAGCAATGAATTATTTATATTATACAATGACATTATTTGACAAAAAAGTCTTACCTTTTCTTTTTTTTTTCAATAATATTTTTTATTGTTTTTCTTTTTCTATTACAAAACATTCACAAGAGAAAACACAGGTGATGCTCATACAGTATTCATAACAGTATTCTTAAAACATATTTACACTATTTACATGAATGCTTCCATATTCTCTCTTAAAAGTAGAAGATGAGGTTGTTTTCTCCAGGGTTCATATCTTAAAATAGTATAGTTCCAAATAATGTTATGTTTTTTGTTGTGTACCTTGTAGATTTATTTCAGATTCAAAGTTTTATGCCAGTATAATACTGAAAATGTGTTCCCATAATTTCAGTTTATAGGGATTTTTGTTTTGTTTGTTTATTATGTATTTGTGGGTTAATATATGTTTTATCTCTAAGATCCTAAAATTTCCCCATGAATTTTTGGATGGGGTCAACCAGTTAGTAGCTATGTAAAGTTTCATTAGTAGAAAAGTATTGATGAGGATGACTATTTGGGTTTTGGATAGGTTATTTGGGGGGATATGTAATATCGTAAATTCCCAAGTAAGTGTTGATGATTGATATCCCATCTTTTGTAGTTGTAGTTTCAGGGAGTTCCAAAGTTTAAATATACATTTGCAGCTCCAGAACATATGTAAAAGGTCAGCAGTTTCATCTTTACAATGTGGGCATTTGGGAGAATTTTTAGGATTGAATTTATGCAAGCTAAGGTGTGTATAGTATGCATTATTGTATATCATGAGTTGGGTAAATGTTAATTTTTGGAGGGAAATGGATTTTACCATTACATTAAATGCTTGTGTTATTTTATTTTCCTCAATCAATGGTATTTTTTTTCCAATAATTAGATAGGAGTAAATGATCTTGATATTTCATGTCTTTTATCAATTTGTATGAACATGTTATAAATTTGCTACTTTGTAGAAGGGCTTGAGTTAGTGAGATACATTTCATTAAATCATCTTTATTAATGGTTATATTTTGACAGTAGCTTGTAGAGATTTCCTTAATCTGTCTCAAGAGCAGTAGATATGATTTAGGAAGGCCCAGTTGATGTCTTAATTCATGAGTGGAGGAATTTAAATATGGATATATATCTTATATTGTTAAGTTAATTATAAGTGGGAATCTTTTCAGGTCTATTAGCTGGTTATTAATTTTCAAGTTAGGATTTTTGTGGAAGGGTTGTAGGATCATCATGTGTTGGAAGAGATTTACTGATCTAAAAAGCTTTTGCGTTAATGTTATATAATTTCTGATGGGTTCCATTAGATTATATGTTTTATAGTTGTCTCTGTTTAAAAAGGGTAGTGATTTGGGATTTATATTCAGGCTTTCAATGTGTTTAAAGCATAGTCTTAACCAGTGTGGGGACCAGTTATTACTTTGTGTATCGTAATTTGCAATTCTTAGAGTTCTGTTGGCATTTATGATTAAGTAGTAGTTTTCAAAGTTAGGTAGATCTAAACCACCTTTGCTTTTCGGGGTCATCAGTTTATCATATGATATTCTACTTTTTTTTGGTTCCCATATAAATTTAGTGAGTTCAGTGTGCATTTGTTTAAATAATGTTTTGGGTATTAACACCTGTGAAGACATAAAAATGTATAATAGTCTGGGCAAGATATTCATTTTAATGATCGAAACTTTTGCTAGTGGTGGTAATTTCAGATTTTCCCACCTCTTTAGGTCACATAAAATGTGTTCCCAATTTTGTTTAATATTATTAAGATAAAAAATTTTGTTATCTGTAGAAAATGTAATTCCTAAGTATTTGATCTTTTCCTCAGATTTTAGATGGCCTATCAATGGTAAAAGTGAAAAAGGTTTCAGAGTTCTTAAAGGAAAGATGTTGGTTTTTTTAAGGTTTATTTTATAGTTTGATATTACTGCAAAGTCTTCAATAGCAGATAGTATTTTTTTGGTGTCTGAGATTGGTGTTGTACAATATATGTTAAGGTCATCGGCAAAAGCTGACATAGATTCTCATTCCTCAATATAGGTGACATTAATAAACTCTCCGTGACTTATAATCACATTGCCAGATTTGTAACAGGAGCCCCCTATAGAACCCATCACTGTATTAACCTAAAGAAACTTGACTGGTTAGAACTACCTAATATTCTCAAACTTAACCAACTCTCTGAAGCATACAAAATCATTAAGGAACCAGACAGAACCCCCTCACTACATAATCTACTGACCCCTTACTCCAACATAAATACTCTTCGCTCCTCAAAAAGACTACTGGTCCAAACCATCAAATCCAACAACAAGGGAGGGGATGCTCTATGCCAATTCTATAGGCAAGACTTGGAACTCTCTACCTAATAACCTAAGACTCACTAATTCACTATCTCAATTTAAAAAACATCTCACCCAATTCCTTAAGACACACTGGCTATGTCCATGTGTAAACCCGGACTAGGCTCCTGTCAATACAGCACATCCTACTTTAATTGAAAAATTGGGTTACTTCAAATTCCTATACTATCTGAACATTAATCCTATCTTGTTCTATAATAGCAAGTAGCTTCTTTATCATCCCTCTGAACTCCTGTAAGGTAATGTTCTGACTCTGTACATAGTTATTACAATGTCTTGAGATGCATTGGCATACTCAGAGTTGCAATTTTTCTGTACTAAGGCTAATAGCAGCCTAACTATGAATGTTTAATAATTTGTAACTAGTATCTTAAACAACTTAGTAATTTGTAAGCTTATTTTACCTATATTTTATTGTATTGCATCTTTCTCTGTGGAGCTTTTCTCCCCGGGCCTCCGCTGAAAATGGACATGTATCCAGTCGGACCATCCCGGTCAACAAATGTAAAATAAAATAAATAAAATAAATAAATAATAATAAATAATGTTTAAGAATAGGAGTTCTAGATATAGGTTAAATAATAGAGGAGATAGAGGACATCCTTGTCGGGTACCATTTCTGATGTGAATTCTGTTAGACCATGTTTTATTTATATATAATGTTGTATAAGGGCTTTTGTATAATGTTTGTAAAGTTAGGATAAATTCTTGGGGTATATTAAAGTAGGGTAAGATCTGAAATAAAAAAAATTTATGTTGACTCTATCAAAGGCCTTCTGTGCATCTATAATGAGTGCATACATATTTAGATTCTTTTGATTAGCATATGATATTAATGTGTGTAGTGTTAAAGTATTATCTCTGGATTGCCTAGATGTTAAAAAGCCAACTTGTTCATTAGATATAATTATATTCGAAATTTTCTTCAGTCTGTTGACCAAAATAGATGTCAGAATTTTTGTATCAATATTTAGGAGTGATATAGGTCTATAGTTATCCGGGTTCTGAGGATCCGTCTTTTCTTTGGGTATGAAAATTGTTTTGGGTGCATTAAAATGAACATCATTAATTTTATTGTTTATTATATAATTTAATATGTGCGATAGAATTTGTGCAGTAATGCTGTAGAACATTTTGTAAAACTCTGCGGTAAGACCATCTGGGCCAGGAGATTTGTGTGGTTTCAGTTTTTTAATTGTTGATATTATTTCTTCAGTGGATATTGGTTTTATTAGAGCTTTCCGTAATTTCTCATCAATTTTCGGAAAGTTAAGTTTTTGTAGGAAGTCACTATTATTTTCATTTGTGAGTGAGTTTTTTTTGTTCTCCATAAATTTGCGAGTATATCAGTTCAAAAATGTTGATAATATCTTCAGTTTTCGTATACATTTTATTCTTATAGGATATTTCAGGAATTTGAGAGGGTGTCTTCGACTGATTGATGATTCTTGCTAGTGCCCGAGATGGGGTTTGTATATGATTAGCATATTTTGCAAGTATTTTAGTTTCATGGAATGATATTTTTTTATTTTGAATCAAGAAAAGGTCTTTCTGACATTTCAATAGATCTGTTTCAGTTTGCGTGTTATGTTTTTTTATTAAATCCTGATCTAATGATTTGATTTTAGCCTCTAGTAGCTGTTCTTCTCTGATTTGGGTTTTTTTATAATAAGAAGCTTTTTGGAGAAAGATACCTCTTATTTGGGCTTTAGTTGCCGCCCATTCAATATCAGGGGGGTGTTGCTGTTTTACTAACTTAACTAGTGAGGATTTAAGTATATCCTGGATTTCTTGAACAATTTCTTTTTTATTTAAAAGGTTGGGGTTTAAGGACCAGTTATATCCCCGATAAGGTGTGTTGTTTCTGGTATCTTTAATGATGTTTAGGGTAATTTTAGAGTGGTCAGACAAGTAGCGGGCATGAATAGATACTGTGGGGTCAAGATTGATTAGCGCTTCTGAAATTATAAAAAAGTCAATTCTTGACCACATTTTATGACAGTTGGAGTAAAACGTAAAGTTATTTGAGGAATTTGTTTTATTACCATATTTAAAGGGATCATATAATTTAAAATCATATTTAAGTTCGCTTAATGCTAACGTTGCTTGGTTATTGCATGATCTCTGTGGGCTTGATTTATCCTGTTTAGGGTTTTGGTAAGCGTTCCAATCCCCTCCTATGATTATGTAGTGGTTGTTATATTGATTTAAGATAGGATATAATGAAGCAAAGAAGGAATGTTGATTGCTGCATGGTGCATATATATTGAGAAGTATAATGGGCTTATCATAAACGGTAGTTGAAAGAATCACATAGCACTGTCTACCTTCATTATCTATTTTGGATTCTATAATTTTGTCTTGATAGTGATCTTTAATGATTATTGCTACACCAGCACTATTAGTTTTACCTTCAGAGGCTATTATTTCTCTTATCCATTTTTTCTTTTTTATTTCTGACCATTGCTCATTGGTTAAATGAGTTTCCTGAAGTAGTATAAAGCTTGCCTTAGCCTGCAGAAATAGATGAAGAAAGAGTTTCCTTTTTTTAATGTTCTGGAGCCCTTTAATGTTCCATGAATCTATTTCCCACATTCATCAATCTTTTATTTTGTTTAGGTAGTCTTGACATATTTGTGTATATATATATATATATATATATATATATATATATATATATATATATATTGGTTTAAGTTGATTTTTTGTCAAAAGTATGTTATGGAAGCATTCTTTAATTCCTGTCCCTCCCCTGTGCCTACCCACTAATCTCCTGGACCAGGAATTTAACAGGACCTTACAAAGATTTAGTTTTGTCTTTTTTCGTATTAATAGTAAGTAAAAACTTTTCATGTTAGCGTATGGGAGGTAAAGGAAACTTATTGGTCCTGTATATCCTAAAATTATTTGTACAAAGCCTATCCCACTCATTCCCTAGCAAACACTGTTATTAAATCTACGTCTCTTCTTGTTAGATTTATTTATGTGATGTCAAAGTTTGAATAATCCTTTACACCAGTCCTGAATATAACTAAATATAGGGAGCATCAGTTTACTCCATTAAACACTAATAATATTTGAGAGATTCAAAACTATAGATTGTTATCTCTAATTAGTTCAATAACTATATTCATAAAATATAACTTCCTTGTCTAGTCTTATTTTGTGTGTGTTTCTGCCTCCTCTAGGCCAGGTTTTTATATCTCTGATTGTACCTTGTCTTACTTGGGGGAAGTATTCGGATTTTGAACTTCCAGTGAAACCCATCTTCTAGAATCCATCATTTTACTATCATTGCCCTGAGGTTTTTAGATCTTAAATGGCATTGTGTTAAAAAGGTCTTAAGGTGATTGTTCTCTATCATATATTTGGTATTCATCATATATTGGATTCTGTAAAATCTTACTAAGTCCTGGAGAAAACAATATAAATAAATAGCAGTTCAGGCTTATATAAATGTATAAGATAGATACAAATAGTTAGGCATTTCGTTGGAGAACCAATCGAAAAAAGGTTAGAGCAACTAGTAGTTAGCAGTTGGTTATTTGTTAAAGTAAAGTACATTAAAAACTTTTCCATGAAGCTTTGTTGGATCATAGTATAAGAGTTTATAAAGGTGTGTCATAAGAATGTTTCTTTTAACTTCAGGTTCGTGTAACTTTAAAGTTGTGTGTATGTGTAAAATATAACTGGGGCCTTAAACCATCTAAAGTGTTCCTTTTCAGTAATACTGTATGTTTATGCCATGTAGGTTAGTAACAAGAAGAAAAGTAAAAGCTCAATTTCCCTGCTTGTGTGTATGTATTTGTGTGTATGAGTGTGTGTGTGTGTGTGTGTGTGTGTGTGTGTGTGTGTGTGTGTGTGTGCGTGTGTGTGTGTGTGAGAGTGCGCACTAGAATGTGTAAGCAATATTATATGCGTGTGAGTGTGTGTGTTTGTTAGAATGTGTTCGCAACATTATATATGTGTGTGTGTGTGTGTGTGTATGTGTTTTGTGCGTAATATTAAGAAGTTATCCTTGTTACTTTCCTAGAAAGGTAGTCACCAAATCATTTAAATCATCATGAACATGTTGCAATCTGAACAAGGTTAGGTGTCCTATGAACAGATTAATTTATTTGTGTTGGTGCACGTACTGAAGATTTGAAAAGCAAGACCCATGTCAATCAGCACCATATCTTCTGAGAATAAGATCACTACTCTTTTTGAGGCTTCCCCAACTTTAGTTGGCGTCATAAGATGAATCTGTGTTTAGATGTGAACTGCAGAAAGTTACCCTTTACTTTCTCAGTTTTACATTAATGCTAATGCTTTCATAAATGCCATTTTGTTAATTTAATGAAAACTGGATGTACATGTCTAAGCATCAGAAAAATAGATTTGCTTAAGAGTATGCAGTAGTATTTAGCACAAGAAATGCTTTGGCTCTATGTATCAGCATTGTGTTCATTTGCACCAAATCAGAAGATGCTAGGGATGAGTAGGAATAAAGTATAAAATGTATCTATAGGTATTGTGTTGCAAAGAGATTACTTCCCTTCTTTTTACTGCAGGCTTTGAAAAATTTGTGTTAAAAGTTTAGAAGCCTGATTTGGATCACTGACATAAAGAGCATTCTGAAAGATTCCACTAAAACAGGTTGGTGACTTTGACAGAGCAGTGATTCTGAAGTCTTTGTTTAATATAGTATTCACACAACACAGGAGATGAAATTTGCTGATAAAGTAAGCAATCTGCAGTGCTGCTTTTTATATGAGAATTCATTACAGCTGTGCAGACAGGTGTGACGCACAGTAAACAAGCACTCGGTGCTTTTTCTCAAAATTGTTGTTCTTTTGTCGTGTTATCCCAGTAGTTTTTATCCAGTTACTATTATAGCTTTGGTGTATAATTTGATTTTGGTGATGTATCTCTAGAAGTTAAATTACATGTAGTGGTTTTAATTATACTTCATTTTTTTATTGATTGTCAATTTGTTAATGATCTATAGAGAAATTTACTGTTTGCATTGTTTTTTGTAGATATATCAAATCTCCTTTATCTGGGAACTATTCACCAAGCGCTAAATTAGTTAGCACTATGTACTGAAAGAGAAAACATGATTGAATTTTTCTGGGGCAGCACTGGAGAGCTTCATTGTTACAGCTATCATGGCCACCACAAGTTCTGGACTGCTACTGTAGCTCCTGTTTCCTAAATAAAGTGGCATACACCTACAGGTTATTATTAATATTTCCCTCATAAAAGCTGTTGTAAGCTTAGGTATATAAGGAAATGTTTGAAAAATAGTAATTACTATTATAGGGCAATGGGAGTGCCATTTAACATTGTTACAACTGTATTTATCGTTTGTGTAACCGTACATTACTATTTCTTTGTTTACAGTTCCTTTAGACTTCCCTCCAATCTTCCAGGCAGCTAAGCCAGTTGCTTAGCTTCTCGAAGGGGGACTCAGATTGCCAGCGGACTTCCAGAAGCGCCACATCTTGAAGGCGACCACGAACGCTGCAAACCCAATTTCAGTTCCTCTCGTGTGAAAGCCAGTATGATGCACAGTTCGTGTACTTCCTGTTTCAGGTCTCGCGCTTTGAAGAATGGGAAAAAAGGTCACGCCAGTCCTAAAACACGGCCTAGGGCAGGGTAAACACCAGATATAAGCAAAATAAGACCTTGGCTGTTGGTGGGAGATGCATCTGACCTCGATGGTTCAGGAAGTCGGATCGGAACTTGAAGCTAGATCTCTATGGCAGGATTGGATTTAAATACAGACATAAAGGTAGATTTTGCTTCACTCTTGTTGGTAACTGAATATTTGACCCCATCGACCGAAAATACTAAGGTATTTGGGTACTTCATTTGAAATTTTAGCTTTTTATTAATCAGAAATCTGCAATAAGGAGATAAAAGCTGTCTGGTTTGTCTAATTTGTAGAGGCAAGTCCTGGGCTAGAGATATTCTGTTGTTATTCCATATTAATGGACCTCCATTTTTCTTAGCTGCTAATAGTATTTTATTAACATCTTGAAAATTGAAAAGTTTGGCATAGACAGGTCTTGGAATACTTGAAGTTTGAGAATCTCTCAGGGCTCTGTGTGCTCTTTCTATTGTTATTTGATGTGCAGTTTTTGGGTCTTTGAGTAATGTTGCAAATATTTGAATGATAGATGGGATCAAATCATTATGTTGTACATTTTCTGGTATGCCTCTGATGATTATATTATTTCTTCTAGATCTTGCCTCAAGGTCAATAATTTTAGCTTGCATTGTTTGAATGTCTGCTTCATGTGTATCAGATTTTTTAGCTATTTTGTCTTCATTCTCTGTAATTTTGGCTTCAGATTTGTCCATTCTTTCCAAGATTTGATTGAAGGAAGTACCAAAGGATTGGACTTGAGAAGATAATTCTTTTATGGCTTCTTGTATAGGTAGTAAAGCTGCTTTAATATCTTCCAAATTTGCTAGTTGATCTGTTTTATTTTTATTCCCTGATTTTACAGTATCCTGTTGCTTTATTATTTTCTATCTTTTAGAGTTTAAATCTTTCTCAGGTGATAACAGTTCTGACAGTTTAGTTTTTGTAGTTGTAGTGTCCATACTTTTATCTTCTTTTGACATTTTGTGAAAGTAGAAACTTCTTGGTTTATAGTTGTGTGTGTAAGTGCAGAGTGTTCTGAGCACACGGCTTCTTTCTTTGAGTCTTTCTTCAGTTCCAGGTAATCTGTTGTAATCTTGATAGAATTGTTATTTCTTCAAGTTCACTCAACCCTTCTGAGTTTCTGGATATTAAGTAGAGTTGTAGTTTCAGAAAATTGTTATTGAATAGGTCTTGGTAATTCCTCTGGGTTAAGTTTTTCCTCTGAGTATTTGGAGAGCTGTAGATTAGCAGTGTTCACAGAATGGCAGCCATCTTTGAATCCACTTTTTCTAAAATATATCAATGTGTAAAAGTACTATAGTACTGAGAATACTCCATGACTGCCAAATACATTGCTATCTGTGCCTTATTTATTTATTTTTTGTTCTTCTGTTTGTCTGCTGCTTTATTTTTTGGCTTCCCTGTGTGATTTGAGTAGACTTTAACAGAATGTGCTGATATTTACTTTGCACTTTTGGTCTATCCTTTAAAGAAGTTGTTTTTTTAGCTGATGTCTGAGAAATGAACCCATTACGTAATGGGGGACATCTCTGTTTCTGAAGGTAAGGGTTTGTAATGTATGCTGTGGAGTTGTTCGCAAGGACACTCCCAGTTTACAGATGTGTGCATTTTTTAATATATTGTATTGTTCTGCTCAACAGATCAGTTTACTGATACTGAATAAGTGGAGGAAATGAAATGAAAGAAATTGTTCCTATCAGGAACACTCGATTTACAACGAGCATACTGATCTACTTGCCCAATCAGCGGGCACATTTTTGAATAATTAAGTCCTTTTATTGTTTAATAACACATATACACTGAAGCTTTTATCTCTTAAGCCTAGATAGCCTGAATAGTTCAATTACGAAAACTAAAAAGTCATAGGACTTTCCATAGGTGACCTCAGTGGCTGTAATCAAAAACTGGTTTAGATATCATCTTACATATTTAAGAGAAGATTTAGGATTTGCTGGTCAGCTTGGATTAAGATAATAAAGCCTCTGCATGTGCTTAAAATTCCCTTTCTGAATCTTACTTGGTACTCTCCCATCAAGTGAGGTAGAAGAGGTTAGACTCTGAATGACAATATCTTGCCATACAGTTTTACCTCAACACTAATCAGTGATATATTTTGGTCATTGTCCCTCAAATGGGGGGGGGGGGTACCATTTTGAGGAACAATGTGAGAAGTGAGGACCTAAGCAAGGAATGAGTCATCTTTTGGAACAAAGTACTTAACGTAGAGGTAAAAAGGGTTATAAA